>NW_016806838.1:353221-430525 GCF_001698545.2 Rhinopithecus bieti
AAAAAAAAAAAACAAACGAAAAAAACATGGTAGAATTCACCAATGAAGTGATCTGGTCCTAAGATTTTCTTTTTGAGAAGTTTTTTGATTAATTCAGTCTTTCTACTTGTTACTGGCCTATTTAGATTATCTATTTCTTCTTGAGTCAGTTTTATAGTTTATGTCTTTTTAGGAATATGTCCATTTCATCCAGATTATCTAATTTGTTGGTATAAAATTTTTCATAGTGTTCCCCACAATCCGTTTTATTTCTGTAAGGGCACTAGAAAACCAAGTATTTCATTCCTAATTTTAATTTGGGTCCTGTTTTACTTTCTTGGTCATTGTGGCTACATATTTGTCAATTTTGTTTGCAAAGAACTAACTTTTTAATTCTGTTTATTTTAACTTGATTTTATTTTCCTAGTGATTTTGTATTTAATTTAATTTTGTTCGAATCTTTACAATTTCTCTATTGATATTCTCTATTTAGTTCTTTAGAAATGATTTCTTTAGTTCTTTGAACATCATGAAAATATCTGATTTAAAGTCTTTATTAAGTCCAGCAACTGAGTTTCTTCAGGGACCCTTTCTGTTGATTCCTTTTTTGCTCTGTGAATAATCTGTTCAGACAGTCTTCTACTTATAGTGGTTCAACTCTTAATTTTTTGACTTCATGATTGTGTGAAAGGGATACACATTGAACACTGTACTTTCTTTTTCATATCTTATTTCAGGTTTCTTATTGTATGCCTTGTAATTCTTTGTTGAAAACTGGACATTTTACATAATAGAATGTAACAACTTTGGAAATTAGAGTCTTCCTTTTCCTCAGAGTTTGTTGTTGTTGCTGTTTATCATTTTTGTTATTTGTCTGATTGTTTAGTGACTTTTCTTAACTAATTCTGTAATGTTTGCATTCTTTGTCACATATGGCCACAGAAGTCTCTGCTTCGTTGTTTAGTGATCAGGTATCAACTAGATAAATATTTCTTTACATCAGTAATTTAGAAGTCTCCCATTCTTTGCTAAGGGACTATGTGTGCGTGTTGGGGCATGCCTTCAACACTCAGCCAAGCAGTTGACAACTCTGCCTTAGCTTTCACTTTCTACCTGTGCAGAGCCTCAAGGATGGGTGTACGTGAGAGCTTGTGGCCTTCTCATGTCTTTCCTGAGCATAAGTATAGCCCTGGGCAAATGGATGCCCTTCTAGATTCCTGGGAATGCATTGGACCTCTGCAAAGGCACTGTGAACAATTCATTCCCTAGCCTTGCATTTTCATCCTGTTGGTTTGCCTATTGTTTGTCCAACAGTGTTCTACTGACTCAGACAGTTGCAAAGTTAAACAGTTGTCTTTAAAGATTTTAAACCAACAACCTTGGAGGAAAGGCTTTTCATACTGAGTGAACTCCAACTCAGGTCAAATAAAGACAGTCTTGCAAGTAAGGTCTTCTAGGAAACTGCCAAACTTGTTGAATAATGGGAATACTCTACTAATGAGGTTTAGAAGAAGTTCCAACCTTGTTCTGCCCTATCTAGTGAGTGCTGGGGTGTTGGTTTTCACTGTGAATGCAGACTGCTGGCTTTTAAGTCTTCTATGCAGATGTAGAGAGGGGGATGAGAATAGGGAAGGTTAAAATGACATTAAGTTTGATGTTCTTATCAAGATTCAACTGTTTTTTTCTTGAATAGACATTCTTGAATTGCTGCAAAACTTTGGTTAATCTGTAGAATTCTAAAAATCTTGGTTCTTAGAATTTTTTAACCAAATTTCTTACTGCCATTCAGGAGGGAACTTTAGGAGTTCCTTGCTCTGCCATTTTTGCTGACATCACCCTGAACTATAAGTTTTAAAATTTCTTTAGAAAACCTCCCAGGCTTATGTGGATTAACCCTTAATTTATCCATTACTTTACTTGGCCCTCAAACTTATTTTTTGAGTGTTCACCATGTGAAGGCATTGTGTGAAGTACCAGAGCTATGAAGATGAGTAAAGTATGGTCCATGCTTTTTATAAAAATTGAAAGCAGGTTTGGAAGTATCTAGAAGATATTAGGAGAGAAAAAGGAATATTTACATTGTTTCTTTGGAGACATGTACCTGCTGGTAAATTCAGTAAGACTCCAGGCTGAATTCTGTGCCAACTGGAAGCACTAGCTTGTCCCGAGAGGGAGAGGAGCAGTCTGTCCCCAGCCAGGAAGGTTTTCTATTTCTTTTACAGATATTATACATTTAAGAAATATTATTATAAAAAATTTACACACCCACACAAATCATAATATACAGAAAATTTTTAAAAATGTGTAATACACCTAGTTCCAGCCAATATCTTATCAGTACTTTGAGACACTGAGTAATTTCAAGCCCAGTAATCCATATGAATGGTAAATAATGTTAACTTTTCTCTAGGGTTTTGATCTCTGTAAAGCATTTTTTTTTTTTTTTTGCCTATGGTTTTATTTTGTCCCTGGTTTTGGGTAAAACATATATTACCAAATCATTGATGATCTAATAAAGAATAATTTTACTTTGTTATCAAATTTTGGGGTATAACTCCTAGAAATTAGTCATTTGGTTTTAAATTTTAATTGATAAGTTACTACACATTATTTCAGTTGCCTGTCATAACCTCATGATGTAGTGTGGACACTAGAGTCAGACTGCCTGAATTGAAATCCAGGTGGAGACACTTATTAATGGTGTATCTTTACTCAAGTTACCAAGTTCTTTAAGCCTTTTTCCTCTTTGGGAAGATGGTTAATAATAATCCTCATCTCGTGAAGTTATTAGAAGGATATAGCAAATGTAAATTAGATAGATAGCACAGTACCTGGCAAATCGTAATTGCTTTGTAAATCTTAGCTATGACCAAAACTGATACAACTGTATCAGTTATGTGAAATTTTATAATCCTCCCATATCATGAAATTAGTAACTTACAACTTTGAGTTTTTCTACTTCTAAATATTAGTCAGTATTGTTTTTTGAAATAAGATAGTTTTCTTAAATGTTTACAGACACAAATAAATTACTTTTATATGAATTGGCCACACTTCTGACGGTGCCAAAATGCAGCAGAAATATAGCCTGAGACTATGTATGTCTAATATTGCCCTACAAGATAGGAGTAGTAGAAACAGTAATAGTTAGTACTAATTAAGTAGCAGGCACTATTTTAAGTGCTTTCCTTGTTGACTTATTTAATTCTTGGATCATCCTTCCTAAGCATTATTATTTGCCCTATTTTATGCACGAGGAAAGTGAAACCCCAATTAGATAACTTACCTAAGACCATACAGCTAGCAAGTGCTAGGGGCATGATTTGAGTCTAGTTTGTTTGGCATGAAAGTTGACAATACAAATCAGCAAATCTCCTTGTTTCAAAATTGTACTTGGAATCCCTGAATTATGATACTTCAATCCAATTTCCAGCTTTTTTCTGCTCCAAGTTGCTTCCACATTAATCTTCCTAAAGGATAGCTCTGGATGTATGCTACATGTATACTCAGAAAATGTTCCTGGAGTAACATTCGTACCCCTAAGCCTGATACCCGTGGCAATGATGGTAGGCTTGACCCACCTTTGCATGCAGAATCACAATCTAACCAAGGAAGACTTTGGAATACCCACTAAAAACACTCTGCATTTCCTTTCAGCTATGTGTTAACATTTATAACACTAAATATGATTTAATTCTAATATATTTATAAAACTTTACACATAAGTAAACTTATAGATTAGAGAAAAACATTTTCTAAGCCAATCACCTCATTTTTGATTCAGAAAATATGACTACCATATTTATAACCCAGTTGTTTTCCAAAACAACATGATGTGTCTGCCAAGACAATAAAATTACCCAAAGAAATTAAGGGCCACTTAACCAGGGCACTTTAACCAGAGTGATGGTCTGTGGTTTATGTAGACAATCATCTTTACTTGTTGCATACCTACACCTTCTTCTGACCAAGACCACCTGGACATGTAGATCCCAACCCCTCTAATTACCTCTAATGTTTTGTTCCATTAATCAATCGCCAATCTCTTGGTGAGTTCAACTTCTCTTTCTCCACTGGCTCTTTTCTCTCGATGTGTCAGATTCTGATACTCAGTACACACATCCAATGGCCTCACATCTCACTTAGAATGAAATCTAAAGCCTTCAAATGGCCTCAGAGACTCTGTCATCTGATTCCTGTCTAACTCAGCGACCTCATCTCTGCCTTTTTCTTCTTGTTTATCACCACTGAGATATTTCTTCCTCCTGTAGGGTTTTATGTATTCTCAATATGGTGAATATTGTTGTATTCACAGAGCTGAAGAATAAAGTTATCTATCTTTTCACTTTGACATTAAGCTATATAGTGTCACAGATTCAATTTTATTTATTTAAATATTTATATTTTAATTTGTTTAAGGAGGATTTCATCAGCCTACCATTATGGTTTACTTTTCTATTTTATTAATATATAATTTATTTAAATATTTAGAGTACATATTTAGATGTGGTTTTTTTTTGCTTCTTTGTGTTTGTTTTTTTCAAAATAACTACTAAAGTAATACCAGATCATAAAAGATTAATTGACAGTGTAAGTACTCACACTTATGGGTAACTGACCTAAAGCAATCAAAGGCATTAATGTTTAGCTCCTGTGTAGGCTGTGTTATAAAGTAATTTTCATTTCTAATTCAGGACTCCCACGTGAGAATCTGCCCATCAACAGAGGCTCATTCTTTCTTAAAAGAAAGCAAACAAATAAAAATGTGCCTGAATCTTTTTCACTGGTTGCATTTGACCTTTCCACCTATGCTTTTAACATAGGATAGCATACACATGCACCCTTTTATTTTGTTTTGCTGATCAGTTTTACTTTGCCTTTATCTAAGCGATACATTAATAAACATTTTCTGTTAATTTACAAGGAACCAGATTAATTAATAGAAATGCACCCGCATAGAAATGATTCCTATCTTATATAAAAGTCATGACTTATGCATCATAAAAGGCACATACAGAATTTTCATTGGATTAGAGAGTTAGCAGTTGGATTCATGAATTTAAATCTTGTCACTCACCAGTTGTGTGATTGTGGATGAAAGAGAAACCTTACTCAGAGTCAATCAACAGTGGTTTTTGGTACCACTGTATTTTGATTTAGCAGCAGTCCTGACTAGGGATATACCAACACTGTGGGATGGCCAGGGTCCGTTACCTGGTGACATTGACTCAGGTGGCTACACATTATATACTGATGAGGAAAGTGTCTAAAGTGAAAAATGAGACTCAGATTCCACAGTGATATTCTAGATAAACTCCGTATTGTCTGCTTTGTTTTAATTAGTTGATTAGTTTTACTTTATTGCATTTAAACATTTGTATTCTTGAAATCTTGTATATTGTCATTGTCATGAAACACATATTATAACTTGTATGCAGATTCCCTTCACTTGGATGTGTCTCAGTACCATCTTGCCAACCAATAACAACCTTCTTGGAGGCTTCCATCATGGTGTATTGTAGATCTGAGTCCCTTCAGTTAACTTAAGCTCACTCTCACTACCCAACTCCAACCTGCCAGGGCCCAATGGCTGATGGCCAAAGTTGTGTCTGTGACAGATTCTTGGCCTCTTGTGCAATGCATTGCCCAAAATAATGAAGAAAGAGATCAAGGAACAGTGCCAAGGACACTCCAGTGGAATTATGAACAGAAGGAGGTTATTTTATTTTTAAAAATTATCTCCATTCCCACTAGCAGCCTGACACTATGAACCTAACACAGAGATTTTGGAGGCTATAGCTTATCATGCAGGAAATTTCCCACATAACCTCATTTACCTTTGCTAGGCTAGTTTTTAAAATCCAAGAATGGACCCAGGAAATAGTAGATTATGGAGGAACTTCTTACAAACTACTTCTCATTTGTCAACCTTGAAGACCACATATAGATTACTTAAGAAAGTATTTATAAATTCAAGAAAGTTCATTTGAAACTATTCTTTCTACCCCAAACATATAATTTGGCTATCTTCTTATTCCTTTGGCCTTGAACATCAGGATGATGTCATTTTGGAACTCATAACTTGTGATTTTCCAGTCCAGTAACCTAGCCATAATGACTAGGGTGAGACTTGCATGTCTAATACCTGGCCCAGGAGAGATTTCTCAGGAAGCTTTATTTCTTCCACTGTTTTCTACCTTTAATACCCAAAGTGGGTCTTGTGATACCCTAGCTCAAGAGATTTTGTGTGAAGTCACTCTCTCCTTTTTTATTGCCTAGCTTCAGTAGCTGAAAGAGATGCCTCTGATAGCTATAGATTATTTGATATCCCTGTTCATATTTATAAGCTTGGAGACAGGTTCTACTCTGGTGCCTCTCATTTTAAATCTTTCACTATCTTATTCCAGGGCAGCACTGTTGATCTGCTTTATTTATTCTCTACATTTTTTCATTTAGACACAATTCTTTCTTCAGAGCATTCTGTTGGTGAATTTTTCAAGCATTTGGATAGTGTTTTTTTTTCTTCTTCTTCTTCTTTAGGAAATACTAAGGTAAAAACTCTTAAAGTCAGGCTGACATCTCTCCAGAGAACATAAACCAAAAATTTGGACTCAGACTCAGTACATTAACTTTATACATAAGGGTATTTCTAGATCAAAATTTATTTTACATATTATTATCTACCCACTGTTACTTTCTTTAGGCAATATTCTCTCCCTTTTATTTATCAAAAAAAGGACTGTATCCTTTTTTCCTTGAAAAAAATATGATTATAAGGCATGCTCCATTTTTGTCTTCTAGTAATTAGAGAAAATGATAATCTCTTTTTTTAAAATATGAGAGAAGCACTTCTTAAAATAATACCAAATATTATTTTTCAGAAGAGAGTCTTAGGTGGTTGACTTGGTATAGTGGCATTAAACTTCTTTCGACATGATGGAATGGGATTTGGGATATTTAATATGTGCATGTATTGATGGAAGAAAGAGTTGGGAGGGTCAGCCTGTCAATTCTCCTTATCTTCCATTGGATGTAATAACCTGTTCTCAGAAATGTTGCAGTCAGTCCTTCATATCTTTCTCAATCCATTGTTATCACTGCCTTTTTCAGACTTTGCCTATTGTTATAAATGTCAGACTGAAACAGCTGAGCAGGATCTACCTCCAAAAGGTTATTGCTTATAATTTTTCAATAGGAATATGTGTCTTTGATAATAAAATCTTATCCTAAATCCTTTACATGCCAAAGGCCATAACCATCCTTATAAAAGTGAGAACTAGAGCTGAAGGCCAGAAATGACTGAGATGCTTGGAAGAAGCTGGTGGCTGGAGGAGGAGAGTAGAAAGACATGTGGCTTGCCAGGCTACTGCTACAATCCCTAAGGCCCCAGTGCTCCTATTCCCAGAGTCCATGGACAATCTCTAGGCTTTTTATCTTCTTTCCCCAGCCTGTGTTCACCACAGATGCTTTAAGCTGCTTTTTAAGCCTTCCTTCTCATGTTACATCTCTCCTTCCTATTCATTTAACTGGTATTTCTCTTGCATAAGGAAATCAGACTGGGGCAGGGCCTATATGGAGGAAACCATATGATTTTAAAAAAATATATATGTTTAAAACAATCTAAATAAAGAAAAAGGCACATCACATTCCTGGATGGGAAGATGTAATCTGAAAATACTAACACTTATCAGATGACTGAACATATAATTGTAATGAGAATTCTGTTTTGGGGGGGAGTGTAGTTAGCTAAATGATTTAAAACTATATAGAAAAGTAACTGTGATTATAAATAACAATTATTAGAAATGTGACCAGGTGCAGTGGCTCACACCTGTAATCCCACCACTTTGGGAGGCTGAGATGGGAGGATGGCTTGAGGTCAGGAGTTTGAGACCAGCCTGGGCAACATGGTGAGGTTGTCTCTATGAAACTTAAAAAAAAATTTAGCCGGGTGTGGTGGCATGCATCTGCAGTCTCAGCTACTTGGGATGCTGAGGTGGGAGGATTGCTTGAACCCAGGAGTTCGAGGCTGCAGTGATTTATGATAGCGCCACTGCACTCCAGCCTAGGCAACAGGGTGAGACCCCATCTCTTCATATACATGAAATGTAAATTAGTAAGGCCAGTTCACCCTAATTAGGGTTTTAGTAAGATTTTAGTAAGATATTATAGCTTATTATAAAACTGCTATAACAAAAGAGTACACAATTGGCACAGGAAAAACAATTGATCTACATAACCCTCGTGTATCTTTTACCAATAAAAATCAACTTTATAATCTTTTCTTTCAAAACTAAAATAAAACTGTGGGAAAATAGTTTTGTAAAAAATTGTTTCACATTGTTGAGACAAAAGTTCCCAAATGATCTACATTTGGAAAGAATTAATATTCTAGAAACCTGCACCCAATGGAGAGAATCTATAAAGAATTTGCGGGGACTGCAGTGAGCGAAAAGACATTTAACTTCATCTGCTACCATCACGATCATTCATGTGCTGTCATCCTCTCTTCCTTGAATTTTCTATAATTTGACTTATTATCTTTCCCATAGATATTTTATCTCACACACCATGTATAATAATAAACGTCTACAATTACAAAAGAGGTAAAAGTTTTGTAAGAAACAACAAACCCAAATAGTATATCATTTTTCTCTGTTAAAGCAATATTTGGAAGGTAATATAGAATATTGATGTTTGTGTTGAATTTTTGAAGGGTCTCTCAGCACAGTAAGCTTACAAGTCGCTTGGAATGATAGCACAAGCTTTGTGTGTTGAAGGCTGGAATAGCTTATATTTTACATATGTGTCCTCAGCTCCAGAGCTTCCCTGTGTGGACCTCCTTCTGTTTTTCCTTTCTTCATTTTCAAAAGGTTTCTGTGAGCTCTCTAAATGATGCAACAAGACATAACTAATCTCCAGGGACTCATTCTACTCTTTTCAAAAAAGATTAATCATTTTTTTTTGATGTTAGGAAAATCACATTTACTGATTTTAGGTACCCAATAGATTTCTAATCTATATTTTCAGGTGACATAAATCCAGAGTCACCCCTTACTATGTGCAAGAGGATCTGTATACTCTCCAAGAGGGAGAAAAAGGCAAGGAGGCAGTGAGGGGAAAAAAAGAGGAGGAGGGAGGACTGGAGGATTGGAAGACTGTCAGCTGCATTAAAAAATAATAATAATAACTGCTGGGTGCTAGGGTTAAAAGCTGGGTGATGAAATAATTTGTACAACAAACCCCTGCACATGAGTTTATCTGTGTAAGAAACCTGCACATGTACCCCCAAACCTAAAATCAAAATTATTTTAAAAGCCCAACTCTCCTACACAAAGCAAACCCCTGTTTTATTCCCCAGACCTCACTCCTTAGTGACCTCTCCATCCCACCCTCCCTTCTTAAAAGCAAAGGAACCCCTCCCTTTTCCTAAACACTTTTGAAACTTCTTTATTCTTTTCACATCTGCTCTATAAATCCACTTAAACCTAATTTCTCCCCAGTTAAAGTGATTTGGTTATGTTCTGCTGTGTGTCCACTGATCACTACTGGGGGTGTGATCTGGTGAGTCCTACTACCTGGGGAAGATGCAGCCTGAAGCACCATCAGCCACTTTAGGGAAAGTCTGTATATTTATTGTGCTGCAAAACTAAGTGCCTCATCATTTGTTCCTTGCTTTATCCATCTTAGTTCTGTGAACCTGTATATTCATGAATTATGTGATAATTTCTTCTCTTTCTAAGGCTGTTGCTCTGTTTCTCAGTTCTGGAATAATTCTAGGCATTTCTTTCACTCTTAGCCCTCAGGAATAAAGGGAAATTAGATAGGGAAAAGGGCATCAGGTTCTTTATAAAAAGTTTAAAATTGATTTTTTTTTTTTTGAGACGGAGTCTTGCTCTGTTGCCCAGGCTGGAATGCAGTGGCGCGATCTCTGCTCACTGCAAGCTCCGCCTCCCAGGTTCATACCATTCTCCTGCCTCAGCCTCCCACGTAGCTGGGACAACAGGCGCCACCACCACGCCTGGCTAATTTTTTTTTTTTTGTATTTTTAGTAGAGACGGGGTTTCACCGTGTTAGCCAGAATGGTCTGGATCTCCTGACCTCATGATCTGCCTGCCTCGGCCTCCCAAAGTGCTGGGATTATAGGCGTGAGCCACCGTGCCCAGCCCTAAAACTGATTTTTCTATTCAGTAATCAAAGGTCAATTTCACACTATTTCTTTTCAAAATTAAAAGAATAATTGTACAAAAGGGTTTATTGTTTTCTCCATTTAGGAGACAAGTCATCAGACAAATACTCGTCTCACTAAAAATTCCCACAAATCTATAACCAGCCCATTCTCACTACCTATAAATAACTGTTATAAAGCCTGTTGTAGACGGGGCACGATGGCTCACGCCTATAATCCCAGCACTTTGTGAGGCCGAGGTGGGTGGATCTCCTGAGGTCAAGAGTTTGAGATCAGCCTGGCCAGTATAGTGAAACCCTGTCTCTAGTAAAAATACAAAAATTAGCCGGGCGTGGTAGCAGGTGCCTGTAATGCCAGCTACTTGGGAGGCTGAGGCAGGCGAATCACTTGAACCCAGGAGACAGAGGTTGCAATGAGCCGAGATTGTGCCACTGCACTCTAGCCTGGGCAACAAGAGTGAGACTCTGTCTCAAAAAAAATAAATAAATAAACTAACTAAATAAATAAAACCTATTGTGAATGGTATTATCTACTTCAGATATCCCCTCAATAAGAGTGAATATATATTTTATTAAAAAGTAGATATATAATTTTTAAAAATGGAATTGCTGAACATTACCTTTACTGAAGTTTTAAAAGTTCCTGAAATGAAGAGAAGGATGTAAGGGTCTCTTTTCCCCACTCTGGAATACTGACTACTGTACATTTTATTTATTCTTTCTCTTTAGCTTTGTCTCTGTTCTCTAAAAACTTATTTTGTAGGATCTTATCTGGAGGTCTCTGGTTGAGAAAATAAGCCAGAAATCTGAACAGTTTTCTGCCCTTATTTTCTCACAGGAATTGTTGTCATTGCTTCATTATTTTTGTGTAGAAGTCCTAGAAATGCTATATATTTTCCAAAACTATTACATAATTTTCTGAAATGACAGTATAAACACTAATTTTTTATTATTTGGCTTTTACTTTTTGAAGAAATTACTATTGTAAAATTTGAAGAGTAGACTTGCTGACCAAATGTTGATAGGACTTACTGCTGAAGGTTATTGGATCGGTTTGTTTGTTTTTCATCTATTATCTCATGTATGTTTATTCCAAGTTCATTCTCCTTCATGTGCACTATGATCTTTTGCACACACTTCAACTTTACATATTTTAAACAAGCTGTTCTGTGAATATGGAAAGGCAGCCTTTGCGAAGGAAAACTTACTCATGACACAGAGGAGTAAACAGAACTGAGAATTCATGCTTTCAAAAGTAATGAAAGAGGTGGTGGACTGTGTTGGGGTTCCACTCTAAATCTTTGAAGGATTTTATTATTTGCATTTTTTCATCTTTCTATGTGTCTCTTTACCAAGAGACACCTGATTTTCATGCTTGGAGAAATACTGGGGCTTCCTCAGTATTCAACCCCACTTTGCAATCCCACCTTCTGATTCAGTCTCCTTGAAATTATGTTTCCAAAGGTCTGAATGACTTAGTAAATGTCTACCATTCCCCTTCTTTTCTCTCACAACATGGATTATTTCCCCAAAGTTATTAGTTAAATTTTTAATGAATATTACTTCAGAGCTGTAGAAACATTTATTTATTTACTTACTATGTCTGTGTGTATGCATATGTGTGTGTGTGTGCATGTGTGTGTGTGTGTGTGTGTGTGTAGGGAGAAGGGGCTTGACATATTAAGGAGCCAGAGGAGCCATCTCTCAAAGAAGGACATCCTTTAGTGATTGTGTTTGACTCATGTTCTTTTTTTTTCCTAAGCCCAAGAAATTTTTATGATTAATTTTGGAATTTAAGTTAGCTTGCTTTCTGACTCTAACCCATCCTTCCAGGCTTAGTTGAAATTTCAGCCTTAAGCGAGAAGAGACACTTTAATCCTCTTCTATGAAACTTATAGATATTTATATCCAGGTATCTTTTGTGTGTGTTCTTGTTTCCAGGATCCTTTAAGGCAGTGGCTGTGTGCTTCTCATTTCCTTCTCTTCTTTGAGGAAGCAATGTGGTGTAGTAGCAAGGGTGAAGGCTTTCAGTATAGACAGACATAGGTTTGAAGGCTGCTCTGATACTTTCAAGCTTGTCTCCTTGAATATTTTCACCTCTCTGAGGCTCAGTTAGCTGGCAGATATCTATGAGGAATAACTGAAGTGATCCAAAATATTTGTGACATTAAATGGGCAATAAATTAGTTTTATTTCCTTCCTATCTCTTATAGCACCTATGCTTAGGCTAGCACCTAACAGATATGGAGCAAACTTATATTGAGTGAATCAATGACTAAAGTAATAGAATTTCAATTTGTTATAATTATTAACAAATATAACTTATAGGTAATGTGTTATAATACGCCTATCATTATGAGTATATAATCCTAAAACTATATGAAATATAATATTTCATAAACATTTTTTGCTATTCTGAATATTCTGAATGCAAGAATCATCATTTCTTTTACTTGATTTTCAACATCCTAAGGTTTGCTTTTACCGTGTTTGTGCCAATTTTAACCCAAATCACTCATAGTTTCTTTACTGGTCTGTTGTCTATACTGGTCCCTTCAGCCGTCTGACTGTAGTGCTCTTCATGATTACCTTGGCATTCTTCCAAGTGAAGCCTTCTAATTTTAGAGTCACGATGCTGGAAGAACAACTCACAGATGTGCACTGAAATAAATATGCACAGTATGGGTACAGAGCTGTTTCTAAGAGTCATAGTAAAAAAGATCTTTTACACTAAAGAATCATTCGAAAACTTAGTGTATTTCCTTTTCTTTTTCTTTGTATGGTCCAAGAATGCTACTTCATTTTTCTCACATGACACTGAGATTTGAGAAACAAAATATTTTATCAAAATATTTATTTTCCAAGTGTAGGTTACATCTATAATACATTTATAGGTTATAATTTTAAATATTTTCAATTCAAATCAAGCTTCCATTTCTGTATTATATAATACAAAACGTTTTACCCTTTTAATTTAATAAGAGTACTTTATCCAAAATGTTTTTTCTGAAGGAGGTCAGAAACTTCACCATTACTAGAGTCCCAAGTTTTCCAATACCAGAACTGTGCGATATGTAGGTCACTGTGGAGTCTCTTGGAGTCTCACAGATCCAATTTCAAACACAAACTGACCGTTAGTTGCCACCTACTCTTGGTCAAGTAGAAAGATATTTCTTTTCTGCATCCTATAGCTGCAGTAAAATAAAATAGAAAAAAGTAGAGGAATTGTTTGATTGATTTGTCCAGTGTAGATGCTCTAAATAGCTTTTGAGAGAAAACAAATTTTTTGAAAATAAAATTTAGAATTTAAATTATAAGCTACTGCTAATTTATTTATAATGTCCATTTGTGAAGGGCCCTGGCTTGCTGGAACCACCTTGGTTTTTAAAATAAAGGTAAATTGTTTGGGTCCCATCTCATGTTTCTAATTATCTTGGGAGGGAGAAATAGGAGAGGAGGCAAGAGGTAGAGGCTTGTGTTTTTTCTAGCCTTCTCTTGATTCCTAGTTCCTGCATTTGCTGATTTTGCAATTTCTAAACTCTTTCCCTTCTGCATGTCTGCCACTTTTCTGCATTGCATTGCCTCACTGAACATCCTCCAGCTCTTTATTTCCCAACGTGTTAAGTTAATGTTAGCTGATTTTATTAAAATATTAAAAATATGGGACAAGGAAAGTAAAAATTACACTGCAGTCAGAAACAACTTAAAATTAAAAGTCCTATCTGCCAAAGAATTTTCCTTGACATTCTACTAGGTTATCAGTGACCTATCATTGGGGCCTCTCTCTTCTTGGACATCCCCAGCTTTGTTTTCCTTACCTTGCACACTGGCAGCCCCAGTTGCCTTTCACTTCCTGTGCAAAGCTGCTCACTTTCCCTTTGTCTCACCATGGACATTCAGGCTTTCTAACACAGGGCTTCATCTTCTCATATATACTGCTAGGCAGTGGTTTTCTTGCTTTCTTTTTCTCCAGGACATTCTAGAACAAGCTTGTCCAACCCGAGCTTCACAGGCCACATGCGACCCAGGATGGCTTTGAATGCGGCCCAACACAAACTTGTAAACTTTCTTAAAACATTATGAGACTTATGCATGGACCTTTTTTAAAAAAAAAAAAACAGCTCGTCAGCTATTGTTAGTGTTAATGTATTTTATGTGTGACCCAATGCAATTCTTCCTCTTCCAATGTAGCTCAGGGAAGCCAAAAGATTGGTTACCTGTATTCTAGAAGAATTTTGTATCCCCACACAGATTTTTAAACTGATGTTTAATAGTTGCTATCTTATGTTTAAGTCATTGCAAAGGATATCATTCCTGGTATATTTTCTACATGTTCTTAGTCTATTTAAAATACATATCAAAAGTTGCAGATTTATTATAGTTCACTCAGTTATGAAAAATGAGTGCCGTATAACCTAATTCTCAAAGCCAGTTCTTATTACCAAACTCATCATCCAATCCTATTTATCTTCTAACAGAAAAGGTCTGACTTCATTCTTTCAAATCAAATAAACATGTTAATATGTGTCGCTGTGATACGCATCTCACTTCTGAATTCTGATTCTAAGATCATCAGGTGGACAAACATGGTTTGTAAGCAAGGATTAGTGGACAAATAGATGAAAGAAGGCATATCTACTTTTGGTATTTCTTTCCTGTGCCTGTTTGACTTTGCTCTCAAGGGTTTTTCCCTTAGGTTCCATGCATTATCTAATTGCCCTTTTGTTTGGCACCCAAGAGATGCTTATACCTCAGGGAAAAAGCACTAGAGTAAAAATCAGGATGGCTGAGAGACAAGATATTCCATAGTAAAGTCAGGAAAAGGTGATTGTATTGGGGAGGTGGGAAAAGAAGCGCCAGTCTTTTCCTTTAGTAAAGAGTGAATATGGAAGTTGAGTATCAGGGAATTGATTTCCTTAACATTATTTGCTGTCATGTGCCCTCTGGGTATGTGAATATGATTTGAAGATGATTATAATGTATTCTAAATGAAGACATTTTCCTTGTAAAATATAGACTACTTCTCAGGGAAAGAAATTTTCCTTGTAAAATATAGACTACCTCTTAGGGAAAGCATATTGTAAAATAAGCATATTTTATAGGGTTATCCAGATACTATGCTAGGCATTGTATACTTGGTTATATAAATGATATGTACAGTGAAGACTACATAGAATTTATAGTATTGTAAAATTCAAGTACTGGAATAAAATCTGGACTTCTAAGCAACAGGAAATACAATGAGGAGCAAACTGGTAGCTTTGTCCCCTTGATGCCCCTTAGGCAGGGACAAACTTTTTCTATGTAAGACAGAGAGTACCTATATAGGCTTTATGGAACATAAGGTCTCTGTCACCACTCTGCTTTTGTAGTACAAAAACAGCCATAGACATGTAAACAAATGGGTAAATCAAAAAGTATCTGAGACAGGTCTCAGTAAATTTCGAGGTTTATTTTGCCAAGGTTAAGGATGTGCCCAGGAAAAAGGAATGCAAAACCACAGGGACATTTGTGAATCCTGCTTTTTCCCAAGAGAGTTTGGGGACTTCCATATTTAAAGGAGAAAGAACAGGCAGTGGGGGAAAGAGGAAGGGGGGAAAAAAAAGGAAGGAGGGTAGATAAAAGGGGCAAGCAATTGCATTCTTTTGGGTCTTTGATCAGTGTTCACTGAATCCACATTTTATATGTGAAAGAGGGGGTACAGGAATAGTCAATTCTGTATTCATCTAGCCCACAGTAAATGGTCACTTTATATAAATAAACATAGAGTAGTTACCTGTGGAGACCTCTGGCCTTCCATCTGGCCTTATCTGTAGCTATTTGCTCAGGAACAAAAGGAAAGGCAGTTCAAGCTTAATGTTTCCCTTTGGCATAGGGAATTCGTGGTCCTGAGATTTTATTTTTCTTTCACATTTCCAATAAAACTTTATTTACAAAATCAAGCAGTGAGCTGGATTTGGTCTGTTGGCCAAAATTTGCCAACCCATACCCTTCATTATGGCTGCGTACAGGGAGAAGGAGAATAGGGTTCAATATATGCGGCTGCATGTAAGCTCCAGACTTTTGTAGCTGTAAAAATGATATAATTTTGAATCATTTCTGAAATCCTGAACAATTAAAAATTCAATCATAATTGATCCTCACATTATTTAGTTTTATTGTTCAGAAGAAGAAATAAGGCTTTTCTCCTCCATTTTATATTTTTATGCTAATAAGAGCTAGTGGCTTTCAGTGTCAATATATTCAGTCAGGATTTCTGATTTAAATCATAATTTTACCCACTAAGTATATTTACCTACATTTTATAAAATAGAAAAGATAATTTAAAAATTGACAATAATAACTGCTTTAAGCCTAATAATAATAATATCTATATTATTATTAATAATATTTAACATTATCTAATAAAATCCAAGGATATCTAATAATAATATCTAATAATTAAATCTAATAATAAAATTCATATATCTATCTAATAATAAAATCCAAGGATGTCTTCTACCTCTTTAAATTCAGCACTGTGGTTCTTTTCTTTTTTTTTTTTTTTTTTTTGAGACGGAGTTTTGCTCTTGTTGCCCAGGCTGGAGTGCAATGGTGCGATCTCAACTAACTGCAACCTCCACCTCCTGGGTTCAAGTGGTTCTCCTGCCTCAGTCTCTCGAGTAGCTGGGATTACAGGCATGTGCCACCACATGTGCCACCATGTCCAGCTAATTTTGTATTTTTAGTAAAGATGGGGTTTCTCTGTGTTGGTCAGACTAGTCTTGAACTCCTGACTTCGGGTGACCCACCCGCCTTGGCCTCCCAAAGTGCTGTGATTACAGGCATGAGCTACTGCGCCCAGTCCAGCACTGTGTTTCTTAAAGTGTGGTACCTGGACCAGGAGCATAAGTATCACCTGGGAATTTTCCAGAAATGCAAACTCTTGGGCCCCACATCCAACCTATTGAGTCAGAAACTTTCGGGTCCCTGCAATCTGTGTTTTCACAAGCCTTCACCAAAATGGTGAAACCCTGTCTCTAAATAATAATAATAATAATAATAATAATAACAACAATAACAACAACAGGTAACCTGAGATTTTGCCACATGCCAATTATAGTTGTAAGTGCTTTACACATATTAACATTTTTAATCCTGACAGCAACCTTATTGGGCACATACTTTCGATATTTCCATTTTATATGTAAGCAAACTGAGGCATAGAGAGGTTGGATAATTTACAAAGGTCGCATAGCCTCGAGGATTCAGTGTGAGATGGGACTAAAGGGATAGATACGGCTTTATCTGCCAAAGTGAGAATGTTGGATTTAATTCTAAATGGTATTGAAGCCATTCATGGGTCCTGAGACAGAACAGACTTGGTCTTATTTACAAAGGGGTTGTAGAGGCGCCAGTGGGGAGCAGGAAGCTTGATGAAGGCAGTCACCCTGGACTAGGTGAGAAATATTCACGGCTTGGACAAGAGTGGTAGCAATGGAGATGGAATCATGTGGATGGAAGTAGGATTTAGTTTGCAAATAAGAACAAATTTTGCTGATTGGTTAAGGAAGTAGAAGGGAAAGGAAGGACAAAGGAAAACTGTTTCTCTACATGCAACACTCTGACACCAAATGTGTGGGTTTTCCACACCACACAAGTCTCCAGTTCTCTTCAGATATCAACTGGGTGTCCTAGAACTTAATTCAATTCTGACACTAACCGCATGACGTTACCACAGACCCATAGGTTAGGGGCTCAGTCCCACAAGACTCTCCCCAACTTCAGATGCACTTGAAATTAGTGCGGCCTCAGGTTATCCACGCTTCTGTCCAACTTGTTTACAAATCAGGGGTTTTCCACAACCACCTCTTTGGGCTTGATAATTGTCTGTAAGGGCTCACAGAACTCGGGGTAACACTTTGCTTCCTATTGCCAGTTTCTTGCAAAGGATATTAAAAAGTGTACACGTGAATAGCCAGATGAAGTAGCACATAAGGCAAGGTTGGGAAGCATCCCAAACATAGGAGCTTCTTTCTCTGAAGTTGGGTGTGTTACTGTCTGGCATATGATATGTTCACCAACCCAGAAGCTCTTTGAACCTCTTTATTTAGGGTTTTTATGGAAGCTACATTACAAAGTCATGATTGATTAATTTATTCTCCATTGGTGACTAGCTCAATCCCCAGCCCATATCCCCTTCCCAGAGCCTGGGGGATGGGGCTGACAGTTCCAACCTTCTCATCTCATGGTTGGCTCCTTTGACAACTAGCCCCCGACTTCCAATAGTCACTTCATTAGCATAGTCAGGTGTGATTGGAAGGGGCTTATTGGCTGGGCAGGGTGGCTCACATCTGTAATCCCAGCACTTTTGAAGGCTGAGGCAGGCAGATCACTTGAGGTCAGAATTTCAAGACCAACCTGGTCAACGTGGCGACACCCCATTTCTACTAAAAATACAAAAAATTAGCCAGGCGTGGTGGTGCTTGTTGGTAATCCCAGCTACTCAGGAGGCTGAATCGCTTGAACCCAGGAGTCAGAGGTTGTAGTGAGCCAAGATCACTCCATTGCACTCCAACCTGGGTAACAGAGCAAGACTCCATGTCAAAAAAAAAAGGGGGGGGCTTACTATGTATGAATACCAAAAGATGCTCCTCTCTCTCCTATCGTTCAATAAATTGCAAAGGTTTTAGGAGCTCTGTGCTAGGAACCACAGACCAAATATATGTTTATTATTTCACAGTATCAAACAGAATTATCGTGGATGATTTCTAGGTTTGAACTTGAGCAGCTAGGCAAACATTGTTACCATTTTCTGCAATGGCAAGACAAAAGGCGGAAAGGCTTTATTTCAGTGGGACAAGTGAAGAGTTCTGTGTAGGCCAGTGTGTGCTTTGAGATGCCTTTTAGACATGCCAACAAAGCCAATGAGAAACCAGTTGGATAACAATAATCTGGAGCTCGCAAAAGGGATCAAGGCAAAAAATATTATTGTGGGTGTCACTAGTCCACTGATGGTTTTTTATTGAAAAGGGTTGTTTGAGTTCCCCAGGAGGATAATGTAGAGAAGAGAAGAGGGCCCAGAATTGACACCTGGCAGTCTTGGGGCACATTCAAAAGTTGGATAGCGGGAATGGTACCTCCTGTCATCTCTGGATTCATCTGGTATGAGCAGACTGGAACCTCAGTGGAACATCCTTGGAAGAGAGGGAGGATCCATTACCAACCCGCCAAGAACCAGTGCAACAGCTTGTTCTGACCTGCACCTACAGTTGATTGACCTAGTCTTTTGCTACACCGGATTCTATTTCATACTGAATTCCTGTTATCTGAACATGCTCTTTATTTTTGTGTATCTGATTTTTTTCTTCAGATTTTTTTTTCTTCTGAAAAGCCCCTCTGACACCTCCCTCCCCTGTCTGGTCACTGTCACCGCTGTGCTCCCATAGCGAGTTGCACACTTTAATGTGATAGCACTTACCGCATTAACCACTTTTAGTTCTCTGTCTTCTCTATCAGACTATTCAGAGCCAGAGACATGGCCTACATCTTCATACTCAGCACTTGCAAACTGCCTATAGGGTCTCAGTCTGTGCAGATATCTATTGAACAAGTGATGGAAGGAATTCCTCAGATCTGGCACCCAATTCGTGTTGCATATGCAAGCCCACACACCAATCTCTAAATTTTCTCCCAATAAAGGTTTCAGGAAAAAGAATAACTTTATTAGCTATGGAGTAAAAGTAGATAAGAAGGTGTGGTTTCTAAAGAGTCATTATTAAGTTCACATTAATACTAATGGTAATAATAAATAACAAGTAAATCAACATCACCTTGTACTGAACACTTAGTACATATTGGGCACCACTCTAAGTTTGTGTGTCATTCATAAACTAATTCAAAAATTAGAACCTCAGAATTTCTCATTTTAACATTGTCTAGACAAAGCACTTATTCTTTCTTTAATTTTCATCTTATAGTCTTTTGATGGCAAAGATCTCCAAAACATAAATGTCTTGTATTTCCTTAGCACTTTATTCTTCAGTGAATGCCAAATAAGCAAGTGTCTATTTGATTTAGCAATGATATCTCTTACATATGCGAAATCTCAACCACTTTTCAAATAAAGAATTCCGACCATGGCTTTCCTAAATTATTTTTCTGAATTAGTTTAGAAAATGTTGGGATAGTTTGGGAGAAAGGTAAAGTAAGTAACATTTATGGTGCCCCTATCTTTCCATGGTATATCAAGACAGTTTTCAGTTGGTGATCATGTTTTTAGTTCTTAATAACTACTCAAAGATTACACCATATGCAAGAAAGTTTATGCCACGTGCTAGTAATCCTCAGACACATTAAAAACAGAGTTTGCTTTTTTGGAGGATTGCCTTGGAAATAATCTGTATCCTAATTTATATAACTGGTTATCTTTTACATAGCTAATGATTTGCTTGTATGGATACTGGTAGAAGACAGATTCCATGTTACAAAAAGTTTGGGAATATCAGTGTAAATAACTGTTTTATTGCAGGATTTCTCAAAGCCTGTAATACACTAGTGTGTCCAGTGAATCACCAATAACATGTAGCATTTTTCGTATTTGGTTGCTCATGGAACCTTTTTCCTCCTTCATACATTTGACATCTTACATGTATTTCATAGAACACAATTTGGAAAAACTGTGGCATTTAAGTTGTGAAGATGCAGAAGGCATACCTATTATTTTCCAATCTTTGTTATGGAAAAGCAAAAGCAACAGTTTTATTATGCAATGCCTGCAAAGATTACAACAAAAATCCCATAGGGGTGCTTATCTCTTTTTAATATTAGATTGCTTAGATCTGAGCAAATAAGCAGAAGGTCTTAATTTAATAGAGAATAGTGCTGTATGTCACTGTTTCACTGTTGAGGTGTTAACCCTCCCTCAGCCTAAGACAGGAAGTTTCCAAATTCTCTAGTCTCTGAATTTTCCAGAATGGCATTTAGGATCATCTATAGTATGACCTTAGTGGATTTCTCACTTTTCCATCACATATGTCTCACCTTCTGGGCAAACTGGGCCCTGTGGCATTTTCTAAATATGCTGTCTGCAGTCTTACTTTTGTTCTTCCTCTTTGCCTAAAATATTCACCCATTCATCTCCTTATGTTGAAGTTGGACCATTTGCTAATTTAATATATATTTACTGGGGTCTACTCTATGCAAGGAACTAATCATATTTGTAGTTTTAGAGAAAGATATTCACAAAATATTTTCTTTTTCATCTAGTTGGATGTGAACCCTATCTGCTTTTAACTACCTTAGAATATTTTACACCTCAGAGAATAGTTTCTTTGCCTGCATGATGTTCCAGTCAACTGTGTGCTTGTCTGTTACCTCCTAGCAGACTAAGTGTATTGCAAGCAAGAGCTGTGCCTTAATTATTGTAATACTGGTACAGCCTGTCTCAGCTCCTGGTGCCTACATGGTACTTAACAATCTGTCAGGTTGAATGGAGTTCATGGACACCCATATGGGCATTAGTAGAACCTCGTGGAGTCTAGGTTCTCCACTAACCAAAGGTGTTTGCTTCTGACTCCTTAGGAATTCCATCTATACTGACAGAAAAGGTTTCCCCGGCAGCACCCAACAAACCTTTTCCTGCAGAATGGGCTTGCTTTTGAACAAGCCTCATCCAGAGATGAAGAGAGACATGGCTGGAGACCCTAGTTCTACTCTCACCCACTCATTCCCAAGATTGTCTGAAAGCAAATGTGAAAAAGAGAAATGCGTTGACTTAATTAAACTGACAACATGGTTGACTTTTCTTAAGTAAATACTGTCAAAAACAAATGGAAAACTCAGTTGTTTCAAGTAATTTTCAAAATGCAAACATTTTACTTGAAATATTGTTAACTAAACTCTCTAATTTGACTGAAAGCTTCTGCCATTACTTTAGATGGTACAAAGGTTGCTGGTTGATGCCCCTCATCCACCCCGCCCCCCCCTTTTTCAGGTGCTTTCAGTCTAAGGATCAAATAAAGTATGCACATCCCATTAGGAAAGTTTGATGCACCTGTGTTTAGAGGGCATCTTCATTCTTCCAGTTCAGATACTTGTGCCCCATTGCCCCTTTTCCAATTGTTTTTTGAAATGAATGATTCAGGAAAAGAAAAGAAAAGCAATTCAAAAGGGTAAAGGCAGAAGAAAAGGCCAGGTGCCTTCTCTTATCTTTTTCTTTGCTTTTGATGTCAGTCTTTTATTGCTTCTTACATAAGTGGAATGAGAATTTAGACAAGAATAAGATGAGTAAAACCTTTCTGACAAGGACTATCTTAGCTATTTGATAGCTTTAAGACTGTGGGAACCTAAGTTGGATACTAATCCATCACATTACAGTAATCAACATTGGCTTAGTTTTTTATGCCATTCATTTTACCTTGTCAAGAGAAAAGTGATAAAGAAAAATAGGCAACTAATGACTAAACTTGTAATAGGTAATAGTAATAGGAACACTTTACGTGCTGTCAGAGGCAACATCTAACCTCTGTTGATGAGCTTACATGAAATCACTTTGTGGCCTCTGTAGTCTATCTATTTATTTCTCATTACAAATTTTTTTCTACAGGCAAAGATAAGATTAAAGTGTCTGAAGATGACCTGGAGAAACTCCTTCTAATTAAATGGTGTGTTTTGGAAACCATTCGTTTAAAAGCTCCTGGTGTCATTACTAGAAAAGTGGTGAAGCCTGTTGAAATTTTGGTAAGCTTTGTTTTGGTTTTAAATTATCAACCTTCTACAAAAAAAAATGTACACATTTTGCCCACATATATTTTTCAGGTTGACATATCTTGATTTATTTTTACTTGACAAATAAATATTTTATATATTTGTCTTGTACAACATGTGGTTTTGAAATATGTATACATTGTGGAATGGCTAAATCAAACTAATTAATATATGCATTACCTCACTTGCTTGTCAGTTTTCTGTGTAAGAAGACTAAAAATCTATTCTCTTGGCAATTTTCAGGAAAACAATATGTTGTTACTAAGAATAATCACCATGTTATACAATAGACCTCTTGAACTTACTCCTCCTGTCTAACTGAAGTTTTGTATCCTTTGACTAATATCTCCCCAGGTCCTCCTCCACAGCCCTTCTTTACTCTTCAATCCCTGGTAACTACCATTCTACTCTATTTCTGAGCTCACTTTTTTAAGATTCAACATATAAGTGAAAATACACTTACTTGTGGTTTGTCATTCTTCCTGGCTTGTTTCACTTAACAAAATGTTTTCCAGTTTCATTCATGTTGTCACAAATAAGAGCATTTCCTTCTTTTTAAAGGTTAAATAGTATTCTGTTATGTATATATACATTTTATTTATACATTCATTCATTGATGGATACTTAGGTTGAGTCCGTATCTTGACTATTGTGAATAGTGCTGCAATAAACATGGGAGTGCTGATTATATCTTCAACATACTGATTTCATTTCCTTTGGATATGTACCCAGTAGTGGGGTTGCTAGATCATATGGTAGTTCTATTTTTAATTTTTTGAGGCACCTTCATACTGTTTGCCATATAGCTGTACTAATTTACATTCCCACCAATAGTGTGCAAGTGTTCCCTTTTGTCTACATCCTCTTCCACAATTATCTTTCATCTTTTTGATATAGCCATTCTACAGGTGCAAGGTGATATATCCTTGTGTTTTTAATTTATATTTTCTTGATTAGTAATGTTGAACATGTTTTTATACCTGTTGGTCATTTGTATGCCTTCTTTTGAGAAATGTCTATTAAGATTCCTTGCCCATTTTAAAATCAGTTTTTTTTGTTTGTTTTGTTTTGTATTTTACTATTGAGTTGTTCAAATTTCTTGTATATTTTGGATATTAACCTCTTGTCAGATGTATGACTTGCAAAAATTTTCCCCCATTAGGTTGTGTCTTCATTCTGTTGATTGTTTCTTTGGCTATACACAAGCTTTTTAATTTAATGTAATCCCATTTTCTATTTTGCTTTGGTTACCTGTGCTTTTGGGTTCATATTCTCAAAAAATTGTTGTCCAGATCAGTGTCATGGGGGCTTTTCCCACATGTTTTCTTCTGGTAGTTTACAGTTTCAGGTCTTACTTTCAAGTCTTTAATCTAGTCCAGTTGATTTTTGTATATGGAGTGAAATACAGATCTAATTTCATTCTTATAAATGTGGATGTCCAGTTTTCCCAACATCATTTATTGAAAAGACTGTCCATTTTCCATTGTATGTTCTTGGAACCTGTGTTGAAATTCAATTGACTATAATGTATGTATTTATTCTGGGGCCCTCTATTCTGTGTTGATCTATGTGCCTGGTTTTATGGCAGTACCATGCTGTTTTGATTACTATAGCTTTATAGTGTATTTTGAAGTCAACTAGTATGATGATTCAGGTTTATTCTTTGTTCAAGGGTCTTTTGTAGTTTTATATGTTTTTTCTATTTCTGTAAAAATGTCATTAGAATTTTTATAGCATATAATATGTAATTTCTTGAATTCCATTGAGCACAAAATGACCCTAGAACAGGTTATTAATAAGAGTTGTGTAGCAATGTTTCATTATTATGGAAATTTATCTTATGGCAAGTACTTTATGTAAAACATAATAACCCTTTAATAATCATTCTGGCCATCTGATTCTGTATCAGAATCAATATAATCTTATTTAAATCAGGCAGGTGAATTGAATGGTCTCTTGTCTACTGATTCAACCAACAAGAATTTCTTAGCACCAATGAGCTAAGGAATTCAGGATGTGAAGAAAGTTATTTTGCATAGCTGGAAGACAATTTCAGGCCACAGATTACAGATATGGGAACAGATAACAGGAATATATTGGATAATCTCAATTTATATTAGGAGCCAGCAGCTGAATGAAGGTGAGAGGATTTTCTGTGGACAAAGTAGGAGGAAATTCTCAAGTGCACCAGGAAAGGGTATGTGCACATGGCAGACTTATCAGTTAAATATTTGTGAATCAATATGGCATAACAAATTATTTTTTTTGAAATGATTTGACTTAGGGCCTGCTTTATCCAGATGGATCACATTTAGTCGGTCCTCTACTATTGTTTGCTTTTTTATATGCAGCTTGAGAGTGCTTGGACTCAAACCAAGGAAATTTTGTGATAGAACACAGATAAAAATCCACATTTTGTAAAAGTTGAAACTTTTGCATCCAAAGGAGGCATGATTTATCTAATTGATCTTATGTAAATTAGAGTATTTAGTTTTTGTGGGATTTCAACAGTTCATATTTTTATTTATTTTAATTTAATTTTAATTTTTTTTGAGACAAGGTCTCACTCTGTCACCCAGGCAGGGGTGCAGTGGCACAATCTCAGCTCACTGCAACCTACGAGTAGCTCTTCTACGGTCTTTGAACCTCCTATCTTTGTCGGGATTATGTTATAAAGGGAGTTGTAACTTTTGTTGGGGCAATTAACCTCCTATAGTTTTTCAAAAGTAATTTTACTTATTTTGACAACTTTGCCAGAAGAGATACCTGTGCTCAAACACGTGCACACAGATGTATACTCTTGCATGCACAGTCCCCCATCCGCACAACCTCTTAAATGTACTACCGCAACTATCTAATATTCTCTTTGTATGACATTAATATAGAAACCAAAGTTTCAGCACAGTGTAAATCTGTCATTAAAATTTTTTTTAACACTAATTCTTCACTTTTTATGCATCTAGAGCATTTTCACATTTATTTCAGTGGTAACATAATAGTCCATTTTCTTGATAGCATAAATATTTATTGATTTTTGACTCTTCAGAATTTTGATTGTTTTACTTTGTGGTTATGTTAATGTGGTAATTGTTTACATCTTTGTACATATACATTCTTTTTAAATAATTATCATTGAATTATAGTAGTAGATTACTAGCCACAAGGCATAAACACATTTATGATTTACTGCATATAATCCTGTAACAAGTCTGAACTATTTTATAGCACCAACAACTTGGAATTTCACAATATATATTATTTTTAATAAAAAAGGATAGATATCTAAAACAATTCAAGAAATTATTTTAAAAATTAATAATCTATTACCTCTACCTCTTTACATCCATGCTTTCTTTTAGAGAACATGAGGCTTAAATATATACAGGCTTCTTACAAGCCTTAGCAGCTGGTCGTGACTATCTCAGTGGGGGGGGGGGCAACCCCAGAAACATGCACAGGCTGCCATCTTCTGGGCCTGTTCTAGGACTTTCTTTCATTATTTTTCACAGCATTTTTTTAGTATTTGTAAAAGATGAAATTTTTCTTGTACTTACTGTTTCTTCTATAAATAAACACACAGTTTTTCCTCTAAGAAGGCCTAACCTAATCACTATAAAGTTCTCCCTGCAAAGTTGAGACTTTATCTTTAGAAATAATAACTGGCACAACTTTTTCTTCTTATTAAATAGGTAAAACATGGTATTTGTACCGTGGGGAAAAAGGAGACCATAACAAGAAAAGGTAGCAGAAGGGGACAGGACCATAAAAAGAAGTTAAATGAATAAATTAAAAATTGCTTAAAATCCCTTAAGTCAGAGATAATTGCTGTGTTCATATTGGTATTATAATTTCAGATGTTTTTCATATGGTGTATGCATTTAAAAAAATTCAACTGGAATTGTACTATGCTAATTGTTTTGTAACCTACTTTTATTTTATTGAATAACAGATTATGAGAGGTGTTCTTTCTTTCTTTTTTTTTTTTTTGAGATGAAGTCTCACTCTGTTGCCCATGCTGGAGTGCAGTGACATGATCTTGGCTCACTGCAACCACTGCCTCCCAGGTTCAAGCAATTCTCCTACCTCAACCTCCCAAGTAGTGAGATTACAGAAGTATGCCATCATGACGAGTTGATTTTTGTATTTTTAGTAAAGCCAGGATTTCACCATGTTGGCCAGGCTGGTCTTGAACTCCTGACCTCAGGTGATCTGCCTGCCTTGGCCTCCCAAAGTGCTGGGATTACAGGCATAAGCCAACACTCCCGGCTGAAAAGTTTTCTGTATTAATAAAACACATCTACACAATTTTGAATTGGTAGCAAAGTCATCTAATATATTGATATAGTATACATTTTTAAACCAGTCCCTGTTCTTAAATATGTATGTGGCTTCCAATTTTTCACTTCTATAAATAGTGTGAAGATGAACATCCTTTTAGCTAAATCGTTGTATAATTACTAATTATTTCCTTAGTATAAATTCATACAATGTGGTTCTTTCAAGATTCATATGTTTTCGAAAACAGGTGGAATGTTTTTGCTGAACTGAAGTTTAATGATAATGTTCCCAGAAATTTGTATTTTAAAACACATTTCACATGGGCTTATCTATGTTGAGTAATGACAGAGGCTCATATTTCCTCCTCTATTGGGCAACTGGTCAAAGTTCCTTTCTATGCATACTAGAAGTATTCTCCCACTACCCTTCCCTAAGGTAGTTTGAACAGGTTCTCTTTTTTGCCTGTGTGCCCTTTCCTGGAAATGGAATGAATTGAAATGGACAAACACTCTCTACTTTCTTGGATTTACTGCATTCTTTCTTTCTCTTTATTATGCTACCTTTCTAAAATTCTGAAACTTCTCCCTGTATTCTCTTTTCCAGGTTTTATATGTTTGGTAGAAAAGTTTATCTTCAAGAATATGCAGAAAAGAGTAATAAAGTATTGGAAAAGATGAGTAATTGAGAAATATTAATTATCCTTTACAGGTATTAAAACCTGTTATAAAGCTAAAAGAATTAAAATGTTATGATCGTGGTGTCAGACCAGATATTCAGATCAATAGAAAAAACTGGAAAGATAACAAAGAAATTAGCTCCCTTATACATAAGAATTTAATATAGGATAAGTGACTCTTTTTATGAATCAGTGTAAAGAGAAGAAGTTAATATGTGATTTGGGATGACTGACTAAAAGTGGTTTTTTTAAACTTCTAAAGTAGAAGTTCTCAAACTTTTTGGTTTCATGATCCCATCACACTCTTCAGAATTATTGAAGATCCCAAAGAATTTTTGCCTATGTCTATTTTAAATCTGTCAATATTAGCTATATTTCAAATTTAAACTGAGAAGTTGTTAAAATATTAATTTGGTGATTCATTTAAAATAACAAAACCTCTTACATGCTAACATAATAGCATGGTTTTCTAAAACATTAACTGTATTTATTTTATAAAAGAAGAAGGCTGCCTGATTTTAAGATTAATCAATGAAACCACAAAGAGGATAAACAGATTTGAATGTACCATATCAAAATTTAATGTCTCATTTTTTAAAATTGTAACTCAAATGTGAATATAATGTAAACATCAATATACAACACAACTATAAATAATTTTAATATATAAAGAACTGACAAAAATCAATAAGTGAGTGTCACATAGGTTAATCAGGAAAGAACATAAGAGTTTATAGGATAAAATAAATGGAAAAACTCTCAACATAAACATAAAATGTAAATGTAAAACATAAAATGTAAACCTAAAACAACCATTAAAAATGTCAGATTATAGATAAAAGGGTAATGAAACTTACATTCTCATAAATTATAGTTAGAAATATGTATTGCAGCCAGGCGCAGTGGCTCACGCCTGTAATCCCAGCACTTTGGGAGGCCGAGGCGGGTGGATCACGAGGTCAGGAGATCGAGACAATCCTGGCTAACACGGTGAAACCCCGTCTCTACTAAAAAAGTACAAAAAATTAGCCGGGCGTGGTGGCAGGCCCCTGTAGTCCTAGCTATTCGGGAGGCTGAGGCAGGAGAATGGTGTGATCCCGGGAGGCAGAGCTTGCAGTAAGCGGAGATCGGGCCATGGCACTCCAGCCTGGGTGACAGAGCGAGACTCTGTTTCCAAAAAAAGGAAATATGTATTGCTACAAAATTTGAGGAAACAGTTGAATAACATGCATTTATAGCCTTAAAATATACATGTCCTATGTCATGTGAACATCTGTGTTAACAGAATCTGTGTGAAAAAATGCTGTGTGTAAGAAAGTGCTTATGGTGGCACTGTTTACCATAGAAAAAAATGTAGGCAATAATTACATTAATTATTGTTTAATCTACCCAATGGAAGATTAAACAGTCATTGGAGGAAGAAATATTCACCATGAATATACAATAAAAAGGGAAAACATGTTATGAAGTTAAGTGAGCTAAGAAAGATTAAATTGGGTATTCAGGAGGATCAAAACTATGTTTAACAACAACAAAAAATCTCCTATTACTACTAAGTAAACATACTGGAAAGAAGTCTAGCTAATTAATTACTGTCTTTAGGTGTCAGAACTCTGGATTTTCTTTTCAGTTTTCTACTTTTCATAATTTTCCAAACTTTTGTAGACGTCAGTTTTATCATACGAAAGAATATACTCTTTAATTTTAAAATACTTATTTTGTTTCTTTAATTTAATTTTATTTTTTTGGCACAAACACCAACCAAGTCTCTGGTTAAAAGCTAGGAGAAAAGGCTGTGTTCTTCAGACCTCCTGCTATAGATGTGTTGCCTCTGGACTCCTCCTTTCTTTTTAAGATTATACATTCCTGGTGGTACCCACTTAGCTCTGAGCACCTTTCTTGAATTACAACACAGAGTCCTGCCTTCTCTTCCTTTTTTAAAGAAAACCCCACTTCTAGATTAGCAGATGAAGCTTGTTTTGGCCTCACACCATCCAGGTGAGGTGCGGTGGCCAGGCTCAATTCCGTCTACCTGAGAGATGCAGTTCTTGCCACACACAGAAATTGTAGCTTCCCTTTGCTAGTGATCTGTGTTCTCCTTCTGCGACTGTTTTGTCTCCCTCTTGATCTTTCGCTTCATCTGTCATGTAAGTAAAGATCGGGACTGTTTAGGCTGGGTGTGATGATGTTTGCTTGCTCAGAGGGTTTCTTGATCGAACCAGCTCCAGCATTCCTTCATGCTATTTATCAGTCTGGCAGTTGCTGCTGCTGCAACAGGAACCTCTTTCTTGTCTCCTCCCTGTTGCTAGTGGTCATTCTGCTACTGAGGACCTGTATGAAATTCTCCTCCCTTTGCTAACCTGCTTTGTAGGCTGCAACAGTCAGCAGCCTCCAAGTCATGAGCACGGGTCAACAACAACTGAAGAGGACTTTGCAGTGGGAAGGGGAAGGGCTGTGGTTGTCCTGACTGAAGGTCTGTCCCTGTGCTGCCCCCAACCCTGCTCTCAGATACACATCATGGCCCTCTGTGGCTGATTCCAGAGTCAGTCATGACCTCTCTAGCCTCAGTTCCAACAGAAGTAAAACAAACAGACAGGATTGGGATCTCACAGGTTTCTCTATTTTAAAATGATAAGAGGGTGCCTGCAAAAGCTTCACTCTCTTCCCAGTCTTAGATTTGAGTCTCTCCAGCTCTCCTGGTTCTGAAATTGCCAAATCTCAAGCAATACTCAGCTCCCACTAGAGCCAACAGGGGTTCTCCTGGGTTAAAAAAAATGATGACATCCCTACCCCATATTCCACTCATAGCTACAAGTAAAAGACATATTTTTATTTTTCTTCGAGACAGCATCTCACTCTGTCTCCCAGGCTGGAGTACAGTGGCACAATCATAGCTTGCTGTGCCCTCAACTTCCTGGGCTCAGGCAATCCTCCTGTCTCACCCACCCAAGTAGCTGAGACTATAGGTGTACCATCATCCCCAGCTAATATTTTTAATTTTTTTTTTTGTAGAGACGAGACCTTCCTATGTTGCATAGGCTGGTCTCAAACTCCTGAGCTCAAAGGATCCTCCCACCTAGGCCTCCCAAAGTGCTAGGATTACAGGCATGAGCCACCACACCCAGCAGAAGACATATTTTTAATTGTAAGGTGTTTATGCCTCGGAGAAGTAAACCTAAAGTAAAGGTTTTGCAAATATCTTGAGGACATTTCAAAATTATACAAGGTTAAATAGGTGTGGCTTATGATGATGGGTAGTGGGAATTACCTAATAAAATATCTTCACCTTAGTAAAGTTGGTAGCTATCTAGCAATTACAAAACTTGGGAGATCTCTTTGTCCTGTGGTTCCTGAACGTGGTGATGATAGGGAGATTTTGTGAAATGGGTTTTAGTTCTTTGTACAGTTTATAGATCATGAAAATCTGTTGTCATATAAATCAGGAAGGATAATGTAGACTGCCTGAGGAAACACATTGCTTATCTTCATTCCCACAAGCACTGTGACCCGAAACACAAACCCGACCAAACAAATACATAACACTTGCCTTTTCCTGTGTCTTCCTAACCAGTTGTTTTTCATTTTTTTCTGTCCTAATAACTGATGCTGGACTGACAAAAGAAAAGTTCACTGCCCTGCCCTAACACTGTCATCAGTATCCACAAGAACGGGACATCCTTGGCCCCTCTTCTCAGTGCTAGCGTGGCCATTCTCCCTGTCTCAGAGTCTGATTTTTCTGTTCCATAACCTGAGGCTCCACCATAGTTTCTGTCTTTGAGAACTCTGGCCACAGACCCTAATATCAAACATCAAAAGCTACATTAGGATGGACTTATACTAGTTTCTAAAATTTTGACATTTAGCTAGTATTTCCTTTTATGTAACTGAATATATGTACATGTAAATTAGAATTATATAATTCCCTCTATGTAACCAAATATATGTATATGGAAATCAGAATTATATAGATACTATATTATTAGATTTTATATTATTTATCATTAGATATTATATAATTATATAGATATTAAAAATAGATTTTCTCACAGTCAATTATAAAATGTATATCTTCACTACAATATAATTGTAGCATTAATTTTAGTGGCCAAAACTCTCTTTAAAGCATATTTCCAAAAAATGATTTGGAGCTGATTTTTCTGTTATAGAATTACATCATTCCTTCTGGTGACTTGTTGATGTTGTCTCCGTTTTGGCTGCATAGAAATCCAAAGTATTTTCCTGAGCCTGAATTGTTCAAACCTGTAAGTTATCTCTTTCAGTATATATTATTCTTTAATTTTAATTTCTTTTTATTTCAGGAGTGTAAATTCATAAATTAATTAGGACTATATAATTAAGCAGCCATATTTCTCTCGTAACTAAGAACAAAGTTGACTACAAAGTATAGAACAGATTTGCAGTATAGACAATGCAACATTTACAAATCAGTTAGAAAAGTTTTTGTAATAAACTTCTCTAACTTTAAAATAAATTTTACATCAAACCAGAAGGGCATGTTCAAGTAAATAAGCCTATTTTTGATAGAAGACTTATTTCATGTTCTTCAGGCAATTGCCTCTGTCATTGGTTTCCAAGGAGTACAAAAAATACAAATAAAGCAAAATAAAACTGTGATCTGCTGTTTCTTAGAATTGGAAAGTTACAGGGCTGAACAGAATGTTAAGAGGTCATTTAGTCTGTTCTCTGCCTTTAGGTAAAGCTGTCAAAAATGGCATCTAGGTGCATTCATTCTGCATCCCAAGCTTTTTCCAACAGGCAGGGATGTCAGTGTCTTATTACTAAATTTATTACCAACAGCAATTTTATGACGGAGCCTGAGACCTTATTATAAATATTCTTCCTTTTCTTAGGTCAATTCTGTGGTTGATTTACCTTGTCATTTACATTTACCACTTAACAGAATTTTTTTAAAACCTTTTTATTTATAAGTTCATGTTCCAAAAACACAATTGTGTCTAATATTAATAACAGGGTGGAAAAAATTACCAACAACCCTGCAACTTTATATGCAAGGATTAGCTGTACAAGGTCATTTTTAGCCTAGAGAAATAAAGTTAAGCTTATTTATATAAGGCTGATTTGGAAAAAAAAAAATGTTTTCTTCCCACAGGAACGTTGGAAAAAGGCAAATTTAGAGAAGCACTCTTTCTTGGACTGCTTCATGGCATTTGGAAGCGGGAAGTTCCAGTGTCCTGGAAGGTCAGTGAGACAGCTGGGCCACATTTATCCAGAAAGTCTGCAGAAAGATGATGGCTCAGAGGGGGACAACTTTGGCTTAATCTCTTTATGTGTGTGTGTGTGTGTGTGTGTGTGTGTGTGTGTATTTAAACTTTAGGGAAATCCAGAAGAACACATTTGTCTGGTTGACCTGTGGTCCTGCGCAGTGTCTCTGTGGGAATATCTAAAGTGGCTTCTGATAGAGGATCTCATGAGAAGAGAACTTTATACTTGCCAGATGCCTCCTCAAAGCAGCATTTCTGGTTCAAATTGTCAGCTTTCGTACAAACATAATTGGAAGTGATTTGAGTACTACCTTCTTTAAAAACAAAGATAGAATTATGTTTCTTTTACTACAACATTGTCATGGATATTTGCTAGGGTTGTAGAACATCTTTGACTTGGAGCATAGCAGGAGATTACTAGATGGTTTTGGTCTATGGTGTTGGTTTGTGAAACTTTCTTTTGATATCTTTTGTAGTTAAATTAATCTGGCACTCAGCACTCTTCCTCAGTGTGATACCCTGTTCTAATGCAAGTGTCCATTGTTTAATGAAAGTTATTATTATCTTTATCTGTTCAAGCAGATAAGATTTTTGAACATCTCATCTGTGCCAGGCCCTCTGCTAAGCTTCAGAGAGCACTGAGGAAGACCAACATGGTCCCTGACTTAATAGAATTTACAATCTACATTAAATATGTCCCATTTCTTCATTGGGGATGATTCTGTAGGGGAAACGTCAGTACCTGTTTATGACAAAATCTTAATGAATGTAAAATCCATTAAATTTTATGTTTGAAAAATTGTAGTTTCTTGAAGTCAGTCATCTTCACTATTTGAACCAGTAATGCCAGCCCATATTTGCAGTCATTACTTGCTCCACAGTATCCATTCCATCCTTCTGTTTTTCATGTGTTTAGAGTATCAGTATGATTTTAGTAATTTACCCTTGCCCTAAAATAGTATTAATTAGTCTTAGCCAATCATGGAAATTCTATCCTCATTTTAGACATTATTCTAGAAACCTAAGCCTAAGCAAATGGGTGCCTGGTGTTTTGCTGAGCTGCTTGTCCTGAGGTAGGAGTTGAGCTAAACTGGCCAATCAGAGTGAAAGGAGAGACTTCTTCAGGATGAGGCCCCGTTCATCCTGTCCCACTGGATATGAACAAGGAAGCATGCAGCCTCAGATATTACTAGCAGCAAGTTCAAGAGGAATAAGCTGTATGATGGTGCAGTCTGTAGATGGCAGAGCAGAAATATATTAGGAGCCTGAATCCCTGAAATCTCGGTAATATTATTTTGTTGCTAATTTCATCAGTTTTGAGGAACTTGTCTACTTTCTGTTATGTTAGATAATAAGTGTCCTTACTTTTCAAGTCAGTTTTAGTTGAGGGTTCCATTGTTTAGAGCTGAATACCCACCATGTACTGACATGCCAACCATAAAACTCCAAAGTTGAACATTGTAATTGAGTGTCAGTTACTTTAGGGACATTGTATAACACACAACAACATTAGCAACAAAAACCCATCATGCTCATCCTGCCTCTTGTATTATTTTCACTTTAGAGAAGCAGTTCTTAAGCCAATAACAAATTTCTTGTTTTTGTCACATACCAAGTGTCAACGTCCTAAGAACAGCTCTTCTAAAAACAATAGATGCTACTTTTTTTCAGGTGTCTTTATATCACTGTGTATATACAAACATACACACACACCTATATATTGGTATTAATTTGCTTTATTTGTATTTTATTTATATATACCTATATATAGGTGTGTGTATATATATACCAATAGCAACTAAAGAATTTATTATAATCATCCTTGACCTGGAACTAGCAGTATTTTAAACCAACGACTGATAGCTCTTGCAATGGAGTGTATAGTATGGGCCAACTATCAAGGATTACCTACTGACTACTGTTTCCAAGAGGGGCTGTTACTACCTTCCATGATGGCTTTTGAAGCTAACAGACATTCTTTTTGAGTTTGAAAGTAATTGGTATAGTAAAGGGAACCATGACGCTGCAATTCAATCAATAGTATCTTCTTTAGACATAAACTACGTATTTTTAGAGTGCGCTGAGCTCTTACTCTGTGCAAGGCAGTGTTCTGGGTACCATAGGGGCTTTGGGCATGAGTAAGACATGTTCTTAACCCACATGAGAAACAACTTAGTAGGGGCGAAGTGGACATTGAATTAATAAATAACTGCAAGGGTATCTGGTCGAGAGATGCCAAAGCATCACACGGAGCTTCAAGAGAAAGGATACGTCTGGATAAGATGATCTCAGAAGATTTCCTGGGGAAAGTGGCAGAAGATCTTTTAGCTTGAGACAACAGAATGAACAAATGGTTACTAAGCACAGAGGCGTGTGGCTTAAGGCCTTATGGTTTTGCTGTTACTGGGACCAGATTACAGTGGTGAGAAATAAGACTGAAAAGGTACACTGGCCCAATTGAAAAGGCCCCGTAATACCTGATGTATGAGTTTATTTGCAGCTCACATGGCACTAATAAAAAACTAAAAGGTTTTGGGCAGAATGGATTTGTGTGAAGCGTGACTTAGGTTATATGGTCATGCTAATATTCTATGTGTGAGACATGGAGTAGTAGAATCTGTCAGATTTGGAAGATGATTAGAAGTGTGGGTCAGGTGAGAGGAAGGCTTTGAGGTGGACTGTGGTTTTAAATCCAGGTGTCTGGTAGAGGTGGTGGAAATAGAGAAATCAGAAACAAGAGAGAGTCTGGGAGCAAGATCTTAAGTTTTCCTTTGAAAGTCGAGTATGTCAAAATAGATATCACTTAACCAAAATCTACCAGTTAAATATAAATGTTGAATACATGTGACCTATTTAAAAAACCTCATTAAGTTTAGTTTTCTACTGTTTCTGTTTTAAAATGTCGTTAATTTTTTCTTATTATTTATTAATTATTTTAAACAGCCAATTCATGAAATGTTTTGTTTCTAAAGAGAAATAAAATAGAAAATTGCCCAGGAAAGCAAATGACTTCATTTGGACAATGTATACAAAGATAGATTTTTTTTGCACTAGAAATTTAATCCCACAAATCCTTAGTTGTAATCCCCAGAAAATTGCACTCATTCTTGATTTGTGTTCCAGGAGCCAATTTATTTTCTCATGTACCAAATACTCAGTGAGTCAGAGAAAGTTGCCCGTAATATGGCTGATGATCAAAGTTTGTCATAAACACACACTCTTATGGCCTTGCAGCTGTCACTTGTTGGAGTTCAAACCACTGAGGTGGTATAAGAACCCCTCTCACAAGTAAACACAGAAGGTTGTGCTGATTTAACTCAATAAGTACTCGGTGCTGCCATGGGATAACAACTAAAAATCAGAATGGAAGAACTGTGGTTCCTCTTCCTATTTGTGGGGGTTCTGAAAGTAGGTTTGGAGCAGGATCCCACTGCTAGGCACTTCCTTGTAGAACATGGAAGAAAATCTTTCTAGTAATTCTGCTACTGGAGAAGTCTGGTGATTTGTTTTTGTTTTGTTTTGTTTTGGAAAAACAAACAGGAAAGAGCAGCATGAACCACCAGACTTCTTCAGAAATTGTAGCTTGTAAAGTGAAGCGTCTCATTATAGTGGACAGTGTCACATTAAACTGTACTATTTAAATGGAGGAATAAGACGGAGGACTTTCAGTGTAGAGGACAACTCCTTTGAGTGAGCATCTCTGAGAGTTGATGATCTTAGGGTTATGCTTGCTAAACCTGTCCCCTGGAACACACACCAAAACCAACAAGCTTGATTTTCCTTGGTTCTGATTCCCGCAAGAGACTGCCTGGTTGGCTATGTCATTGTGCAAATTGATAGGCTTAAACTCCAGTATAAAACAATAGCCCTGATCTTTGGCAAGATTAATCTGCTTATAAAGGCATGCTTGGATAAGAAGAGGGTGTAATAAGAGGAAGGCTGCAATACTTGAGAAGTGAAAATGAAGCATGGATTCCTCAGGAATAGAAAGTGTGATTTTTACTTTTTGTGTGTGTTTGGGTCTTTCATGTATTCTGGGAAGTCCTAGGCCACAAAGTCATGGACTTGTCTTGAATTCCTAATGAAAAATCACACATCTATTGGAAAATTAATTAAAATCAGAGGTCCATCTAATAGTAATTTAGTAGTACTGTTTTTAACCAAACATCTCTTGAGCGTCTAGTATTAATACAATTATTCTTTTATTTGATAACTATTTACTGAGTGTGTGCTCTGTGTCAGGATAGGGTTCTAACAGTTATCATGGAAAACAAATCAGATGGAGCCCCTTTCCTTGAGGATGTTATATTCTTACCCAAGTCACTTTATTAAAAACTGGGAAGAGTCAGACTCATAACATTTCTGAATTGGTTATAATGTGGTTGGGGAAATGAGACAGCAATATGAAAAACAAGCCCTATTTAACAGCTTAAGATGGCACATGACAAATGCCAGAAGACTCAGATATGTAACAACTGCCATAAGAATTTGGAGGAAGGGCTATTAGAAAAGGCTTTTGGACTAGGTGAGAATAATCAGTAAACAACATAAAAGAAAGCTCAGCTTCCTAAGATTCAGCAGTATCAAATTTCAAGGGAAGAAAACAAATTAAGTGCTCATAGGAATATAATGTACTGATATGTTAGTGATAGCAAGGCAATCATATATTTGAGACTTTTGATGCTCTGAGCACTTTTTTTCTATATATTTATGTTAAAGATAATGCCATTTTAAAAGCTGTGCCTTATATAGTAAGTATCTGCACACTCTTGTATTTGAGAAGTGTTATTAGTAGCTTTCTGCCTTTTATACTTAGAAATAGCTGATTGCTTTTAAGGTATGAGCAAATTTAAATCCCCATGGATTTAATGACAATTTAAAAATCCAATCTATTCTGAGGAATTTGTTCCATAAACAAATGCATTCCCTCAACTCTAGTTGTTAAATATAATTAAAGGAACTGTATTTACTTGTATAATTGTTTCTTAATGTTTTCACAAGAGTGTGCACAGATCCTGGAGAGTATATAAAAGAGGGTTAGGAATGAGGGTAGGAAAGGTGAATGTGGCTAATTCTAAGACTCTGAGCCAGGTTATCAGAATCCTTATTGATTTTTAGTCATGCTTCTGTCTTCCCACCTTTTTGCAAAGGAGCAACAAGTCACTCAAAGGAACATAGAAACCATTGGCAAAATTGCCGTTGTTATTTTCCTGGCCATTTCATTTTGATACTTCATTATGAAGCTAAGATATAAGTATGTCAAGAACAGAAGCAGCAATTCAAGAGTGATCTTTTCTTCTTTTTCAACTTTTATTTTGGGTTCGAGGGGTACATGTGCAGGTTTGTTACGTGGCTAGGTTGAGTGTCTCTGTAGTTTGATGTACAAATGATTTGTCACCCAGGTAGTAAGCACAGTGCCCAATACGTAGTTTTTTGAACCTCACCCTCCTCCCAGGCTGCACCCTCAACGAGGCCCTCTTTGTGTCCATGTGTATTCCACGTTTAGTTCCCACTTATAAAGAGAACATACTGTATTTGGTTTTCTATTCCTGTATTAATTCATTTAGGATAATGGTCTTCAACTGCATCCATGTTGCTGCAAAGGACAGGATTTCATTCTATTTTATAGCTGCATAGTATTTCATGGTGTTATTATGTACCACACTTTCTTTTTCTTTTCTTTTCTCTCTCTCTCTCTTTTTTTTCCTTTTTTTTTTTTTTTTTTTTTTGAGACAGGCCCTGTTGCCCAGGCTGAAGTGCACTGGCATGATCGTAGCTCACTGTAGCTTCAACCTCCTGTGCTCAAGCATCCTCCCACCTCAGCCTCCTGAGTCACTGGCCCTACAGGCATATGCCGTAGTGGCCAGCTCATTTTTAAAACAAATTTAGTAGAGACAAGTTCTCACTATATTTCCTGGGTTGATCTTGAACTCCTGAGCTCAAGTGATCCTCCCACCTTGGCTTCCTAAAGTGCTAGGATTACAGGCATAAGTGACTGCACTGGGCCCCACATCATTTTAAATCTAGTCCACTGTTAATGGGCATCTAGGCTGATTTCATATCTTTGCTATTGTGAATAGTGTTGCAATGAATGTATGAGTGCATGTGTATTTTTGGTATAATCATTTATATTCCTTTGGGTATAATGGGATTGCTGAGTCAAATGGTGGTTCTAAGTTCTTTGAGAAATCTCCAAACTGCTTTTTATAGTGTCTGAACTGTCTTACATTCCCATCAGCAATGTATAAGCATTGCCTTTTCTCCTCAACCTCACCAGCATCTGTTATTTTTTGACTTTTTGATAACCATTCTGGCTGATATGAGACGTTATCTCATTGTGGTTTTGATTTGCATTCCTTTAATGATTGATGATGTTGCACAGTTTTTTATATGCTTGTTTTCCACGTGTATTTCTTCTTTTGAGAAACGTCTGTTCATATTCTTTGCCCATTTGTTAAATGGGGTTGTTTGTGTTTTGCTTGTTGATTTAAGTTCCTTATAGATTCTGGATATTAGACCTTTGTCAGATGCATATGCCAAATATTTTCTCCCATTCTGTATGTTGTCTGTTTACTCTGTTGATAGTTTCTCTTACCATGCAGAAGCTTTTCAGTTTAATTAGGTCCCACTTGTCTATTTTCATTTTTGTTGCAATGGCTTTTGGAGACTTTATCACGAAATCCTTGCCAAGGCCTATCTCCAGAGTGGTATTTCCTAGATTTTCTTTCAGAGTCATTATAGTTTCAGGTCTTACATTTAAGTCTTTAATTCATCCTGAGTTGATTTTTGTATGTGATGAAAGAAGGAGTCCAGTTTCAACCTTCTACATATGGCTAGCTGGTTTATCCCAGCACCATTTATTGAACAGGGAGTCCTTTCCCCGTTGCTTGTTTTTATTGCTTACTTATTTGATCTGATATTTTTAGGTGTGCGGCTAGCTTTATTCCTGGATTTTCTAACCTGTTCCATTGTTCTTTATGTCTGTTTTTGTACCGGTATCATGTTGTTTGGGTTACTGTAGCCTTGTAGTATGGTTTGAAGTCAGGTAACGTGATGTCCCTGGCTTTCTTCTTTTTGCTTAGGATTACTCTGGCAATTTGGGCTTTTTGGTTCTGTTTGGATTTTAGAATAGTTTTTTTCTAATTCTGTGAAAAATGGCATTGGTAGTTTGATAGGAATAGCATTGAATATTTAAATTGCTCTGGGCAGTATGACCATTTTAATAATATTGCTTCTTCCTTTCCATAAGCATGGAATGCTTTCCCCATTTGTTTGTGTCATCTCTGATTTCTTTCCTCAGTGTTTTTTAATTCTGAATTTAAATATATTTTACCTCCCTGGTTAGCTGTGTTCCTAGGTATTTTATGTGTGTGGCTGTTGTGAATGGGAGTGCATTCTTGATTTGGCTCTCAGCTTGGGCGTTGTTGGTGTATAGAAATACCACTGATTTTTGCATATTGATTTTGTATTCTGAAACTTTACTGAAGTTATTTATCAGCTTTAGGAGATTTGGGACAGACTGGGGTTTTCTAGGTATAGAATCATATCATTTGTGAAGAAAGATAGTTTGATTTCTTCTCTTCCTGTTTGGATGCCTTTTATTTCTTTCTCTTGCCTGATTGCTCTAGCTTGGACTTCCAGTACTAGGTTGAATTGGAGTATGAGAGTTGGGCATTCTTGTCTTCTTTCAGTTTTCAAGGGGAAGGGTTCCAATTTTTGCCCATTCAGCATGATGTCAGTTATGAGTTTATTATAGATGGCTCGCATTATTTTGAGGTATGTTCCTCCTATGCCTAGTTTGTTGAGGGCTGTTAACATGAAGGAATGTGGAATTTTATCGAAGGACTTTTCTGCATCTATTGAGATGATCATTTTTTTTGTTTTTAGTTTATGAGATGAATCACATTGATTGATTTGTGTGTATTGAACCAATCTTGTATCCCAGGTAAAGAAAGTAAACAAAGTAAGCTTTATTTACTTTAAAGTAGACTTTATTCCAGGTATACAAAGTGTGGTGGATTAGCTTTTTGGTATATGGCTGAAATCAGTTTGCTAGTATTTTGTTGAGAATTGTTGCATGTATGTTATTCAGCAATTGACCTGAAGTTTTCTCTTTTCATTGTCTCTGCCAGATTTTGGTATCAGAATGATGCTGTCCTCACAGAAAGATTTAGGGAGGAGGCCCTTCTCCTTGACTTTTTGGAATAATTTCAGTACCAATAATTTCAAGATTGGTACCAGCTCTTCTTTATGTGTCTGGTAGAATTCAGCTGTGAATCCATCTGGTCCAGGGCTTTTTTTGGTTGTTAGATTATAATATAATAATGAGTTTTCATTCCATTTCAGAACTCATTATTGGTCTGTTCAGGATTTCAATTTCTTCCTGGTAAAATCTTGGAAAGCTGCATGTTTCCAGGAACTCATTCATTTATTCTAGGTTTTCAAGTTTGTGTGCATAGATGTGTTCATAATACTCTCTGAGGGTTTTTTAAATTATTTCTGTGGGGTTGGTTGTAATGTCCTCTTTGTCATTTCTGATTGTGTTTATTTGGATCTTTTCTCTTTTTTTTATTAATCTGTCTAGCTGGTGATCTATGAATCTTACTTATTCTTTCAAAAAACAAAGTTTCAGTTTTCTTGTAAATCTTTTGTATGGATTTTTGTATCTCGATTTTTGCATCTCAGTTTTGGTTCAACTCCAATTTTGGTCATTTATTTTCTTCTGTTAGCTTTGGGGTTGGTTTGTGCTTGGTTTTCTAGTTCCCACAGGTGATATTAGATTGTTAAGTTGAGATCTTTCTAACTTCTTGATGTAGGCATTTGACACTGTAAACTTTCCTTTTAACACTGCTTTAGCGGTATCTCAGAGATTCTGGTATGTTGTATCTTTGTTTTCATTCATTTCCAAGTGTTTATTTTTATTTCTGCATTAATTTCATTCTTTAAAGTCATTCAGGAGCAGAGTATTTAATTTATATCTAATTATATGGTTTTGAGAGATGTTCTTGGTATTAATTTCTATTTTTATTGCACTGTGGTCCAAGAGTGTGGTTGGTATGGTTTTGGTTTTTTGAATTTGTTGAGTATTGCTTTTATGACCCAGCATGTGGTCAATCTTAGAGTATGTGCCATGTGCATATGAGAATAACGTCTATTCTGTTGTTGGGTGGAGTATTCTGTAGATGTCTGTTTGGTCCATTTGTTCAAGTGTTGAATTTAGGTTCTGAATATATTTGTTAGATTTTCTGCTTTGATGGCTTTTCTGACACTGTCAGTGTGTTGTTAAAGTCTCCCACTATTATTGTGTGGTATCTAAATCTCAATATAAGCCTTTAAGAATTTTTTATGAATCTGGGTGTTCCAGTGTTAGATTCATGTATATTTAGGAAAGTTAAGTCTTCTTGTTGAATTTAACGCTTTATCATTTTGTAACACCCTTCTTTGTCCTTTTTGAGCATTGTTGGTTTCAAGTCTCTTTTGTTTGAAATAAGAATAACAACCCCTACTCTTTTTTTTATTTTCTGTTTGCTTGATAGATCTTTCTCTATCCCCTTACCTTGAGCCTTTGGTGTCATTGCATGTGAAATGGGCCTCTTGAAGACAGAATACAGTTGGGTCTTGTTTCTTTATCCAGCTTGCCACTCTGTGCCTTTTAAATGGGGTTTTTAGCCTGTTTATATTCAAGGTTAATATCAGTATGTGAAGATTTGATCTTGTCACTGTGTTGTTCACTGGTTCTTAAGTAGACTTGATTATGTAGTTGCTTTATAGTGTCAGTGGGCTATGTACTTGTGTGTTTTTGTGGTGGCAGATAATGATCTTTTGTTTCTATGTTTAGTGTCCCTTAAGGACCTCTTGTAAGGCAGGTCTAGTGGTAATGAATTCTGTTTACATTTGCTTGTCTGAAAAGGATTTTATTTCTTCTTTGCTCATGAATCTTAGTTTTGTTGGCTATGAAATCCTTGGTTGGAATTTCTTTGCTTTAAGGATGCTAAATATACACCCCAGTCTCTCATGGCATGTAAAGTTTCTGCTGAAAGTTTCACTGTTAGCCTGATGGCAATTGCTTTGTACATGATCTGCCCCTTCTCTGTTGCTGCCTCTAAGATTTTTTCTTTCGCATTGACTTTGGAGAACCTTATGAGCATGTCAACCTCTCTAGTGAAGTTGAGGAAATTTTTGTGGACGATATCCTGAAATATGTTTTCCAAGTTGCTTGTTCTCTCTCCATCTTTTTCAGGAATGCCAATAAGTTGTAGGTTTGTTCTCTTAACATAATCTCATATTTCTAAAAGATTTTGCTCATTTTTATTAATTATTTTTTCTTTATTGTTGTCTGCCTGCTTTGATTTGAAGGAGCTATCTTCAAGCCCTGAGATTCTTTCCTCAACTTGGTTTACTCTGTTATCAATGCTTCCAATTGCATTCTGAAATTCCTGTGGTGAATTTCTCATTTCTAGAAATTCAGATTGGTTCTTTGTTAAAATGGCTGTCCCATCTTTCAACTTTTGGACCGTTTCAGTGTTTTCCTTGGATTGGGTTTCAGCCTTCTCCTATATCTTGATGAGCTTCCTTGCCACCCAGATTCTGAATTCTGTATCTGTCATTTCAGCTATTTCAGGCTGGTTGAGAACTATTGCTGGAGAGCTAATGTGGTAGTTTGGAGGTTAAAAAATGCTCTGGCTTTCAGAGTTGCCAGAATTCTTGCACTGGTTTCTTCTCATCTGTGTGAGCTGATGTTCTTTTAATCTTCGAAGTGGCAGTCTTTTGGATGGGACTTTTTGCTTCTTATATTCTTTGATACCTGATATGGTTTGGATCTATGTCCCCACCCAAATCTCATATTGAATTGGAATCCTCAGTTTTGGAGGTGGGTCCTGGTGGGAGGTGATTGGATAATGGAGATGTTTTCCATGAATGATTTCAGCATCCCTCTTGGCTCTGTCCTCATAATACTGACTGAGTTCTTGTGAGATCTGGTTGTTTAAAAGTGTGTAGCACTTCCCCATCTCTTTCTTGCTCCTATTCCTGCCACGTAAGAAGCTTGCTCCCCCTCTGCCTTCCATCATGATTGGAAGCTTCCTGAAGTTCGGCCCCTAGCCACCCCACCAGAAGCAGAAGCCACTATGTTTTCTGTACAGCCAGCTGAACCATGAGCCAATTAAACCTTTTTTCTTCATAAATTACAGTCTCAGGTATTTCTTTATAGCAATGTGAGAATGGACTAATACAATGCCCTTGAGGATTTGGTTGTGGTATAAGTTGGATTTAGTTGACTGGCTTCATGTCTGGATGTTTTCAGAGACCCAAGGCTCAGCTCAGCACTCCTGGACTGGGTGCTCTAACCCAGGAGGGCTGGGAGCAGGCCCACAGCTTTGTTCTGGGGCCCCTTGAGGTTAAAGCATGGACTATGCTGGAGTGTTCGAGGTGTTTCCAGTCTGACTGGAGCTTCTGGCAAAGGTGCTCTGGCAGGGCGGTGGTGGGCCCCTGTGTGCATGTATTCCAGTGAGGTGGGGACAGGGGGATGCTATGGGTGAGTGTACATCAATGTGGGAAGGCTGCAGGTGGGTGCACGCCGGCAAGGTGCAAAAGTGCTCCAGTGGGTATGCAGCATCTGCCAGTAAAAGAACTGACTGTGTGGTGGCCACTGACAAGCACTTTGGCTGGGCAACTGAGGCTGGGCTGCATGTGTTTGCAGCCAGGCAGGGACCCTCAGAGAGGCCAGCAGACTGGGGTGTGCTCAAACCAGACTGGCCCTGTCCCATGGACAAGACAGCCCCACTTTCTCCAGGTCCAGCAGCTAACAAAGGCTAAAGTCACCTAAAGGAGTATGGTGAGCTTTGCGGGATGAGTGTCCATGGCCATGCTCCACTATAGACATTCCCATGTCAAACCCTCTGGGCTCCTTCCAGGCTGGAATTTTGTTTCTGCCAACTCTCCAGGCAATTATCACTGGCAGCTCAAATATCCATGGGAGTTGTGAGATCTCCCATAACTAGGATCCCAGAAGTCCATGGTGAAGGTGAGCCACTCCATGCCTATTTCACTCACCCTTTCCCTAGAAGGCTCTTGGGCCCAGAAATGAGTCCTGGTGCTCGGCAACCCCCTGCAGTGTTCCCAACTTTCTCTACTTTCAGCTTGTGGTCTGTGTACTTTTTCTGTCCACTCTCAATACCTTCTTTCCAAAGACCTGTTCAGAGTATGCTGGTCGCCTTGATAGTCTAGTCTCTTTCAGTGGGAGAGTTTCTTCCTGGCTGTATCTAGTTGGCCATCTTGGCTCCCTAAAAAAATTAACAGTGATTTTTGATACTTAGACCAAAGTGATTCTAAAACAAACTATGTTTATTTCTGAGTAAAGATTTCAGGATGACACCCTTTTCCTTATTTACAAAGTAGATCTCCAGCCCCTGTCCTGTGCACAGAATACCTGGGCAGGATATGTATCTCTGGAGAGAAAGAAAAGCCACTTAAGGTTGGATATCCTTTTTTTTCTCCAATGGGCTTTCTCATCTCATCTTAACTGAATGACTACTCTTTAATAAGTTAGGTATCTCCAATGTTCAAAAGAAATTTCATTCCTAAGAAAAGGGGACTAGAATTAATACTGTGCTGTGTTACAATATTGTCCATAGGTTATTATCTCCTCATCACCTAATCCTTCTCCTCCCTTTCTAACAGTTTTAATTTTCATTTGGATATCCGTGGGGATTCTGAAGCACTGATTCCACTCCCAGCTCTGTAGAGATGGAACACTTCCCTAAGACAACCAGCACATAACATCCCTCCCCCCTCTCTCCTTTACAATAGTGATTGGTTTAGGTATTGGCAGATGTTTTAAGCAGGAAAATTAACTGCTAGGGTTTCTGTTGAGACTTCTGGGTCCAAAATAATCATTCCTTCAGGATCTTCATAAAGACACATTTGACCCCAGAAACTGATGCAGCTGTTTTGAGACTAGAAAAGCAGACAATATTATGCTGAAGTTGATAATATAAAACAGAGCAGTAGAAGGAACCTGACTCCATGACAACATCACTGAGCTGCTGGAATGACCTCTTCCTGAAGCCAGCATGAGCCACAGGTTTTTCACATACATAAAGCAATGCATTTCCTTCAATATATAAATAAGTATGATGTGTCTTTTCTGTTCCTTGCAACCAAAAGTATCCTCAGTAATATAATTCCCTTAAAAGCAAGAGTTTTCTTTCAAGAATTATTGAACTCCATGAAACCTTGTATTAGCACTTACTAATCATGTAATTGCTTTCTAAATAACCTGTGCTTTTTTAAAGGCCTGAGCTTCATTTACTTTGGTTATATCAGTAAAGACTGTCAAATGCCTGTCTCAGACACTGATGACACCCACTGCTATAGAATTATGGCCCTGTTCTCCAGGTGCCATAGATGTTCCACACACTCCTGAGCCCAGGACTCTGACTCTGATGTTGCTCTGAGCACCTGTGCCCTGAATACTGGGACCACCACTGCCACAAAAATGCCTGTGCCCTAGAACCGGTGCTACTGTGGTTACCAGCATGCCCTTGTGACAGACCCAGCACCAAGAGGATACCTTTGCTTAGGACTTCCCCCAGTGTCCTAGGAGGCCCCAGGAAAAATAATAGCAGGAGGACCACAGCAACCTTTGACACTAAGGCCCTCTAAAACTTTCATCACTACTGCTGCCTTCAAATACATCTACAACCTTGGCCACTGAGGACCCCCACAGTCCTGCCAAATATTGATTACAGCTGATGGAACTGCACAAACTATGCCACCACATCCTATTCACTTAGCATAGCACTCACTCACAAATGAAAATATTTCCCCACAAATCCAGTCCATCAGTCTTGAAGAGATGACTGCTCCCTCAAATGCACAGATATCATTGCAAAGTCATAAACACACACACAAAGGAAAAATGACATTACCAAAAGACCTCTATAATTTTCCAGTAAGAAACCCTAAAGAACTAGAGATCTATAAGCTTCCTAAAAAGGAATTCAAAATAATTATTTTAGAGAAACTCAGCAAGATACAAGAGAACTCAATAATATCAATCAGAACAATAATACATGAATAAAACTAGAAGTGAAGCAAAGCGATGGAAAGATAAAAAGAAAGCAAACATAAATCCTGGGGCTGAAAAATACAGTGAATCAACTGAAAAAATGCAATAGGGAACTTCAACAACAGACTCAACCAAACAGAAGAAAAAGTCTCTGAGATTGAAGATAGGTCTTTTGAAATTATCCAGACTAAGGAGAAAAAGTTGAAAAGAGTAAAGTAAACCTATGGGACTTAACGGACACTAATCATGAAACCAATGTATGCATCATAGAAGTCTCAGAGGAGGATTGAGAAAGGGGAAGAAATCTTATTTAAAGAAGTTATGGCTCAAATTTTCCCAAACCCTGAGAGAGATACGGACATTTACACCTGTAAAACTCAAATGTCTCCAAACATGTTCAACCCAAAGAGAACTTCACTATGACACCTTATAATCAAATTGCCAAAAGTCAAAGACAAAGAATTTAAAAGCAGCAAGAGAAAAGTGACTTGTCACATACAAGAGAACCTTTATATAACTATATTGTACTTTTCAGGAGAAACTTCATAGGCCAGAAAAGAATGGGATGATATATTCAAACTACTAAAAGAAAAAACACTCTGAAAACCAATAATACCATATCTGGCAAAGCTATCCTTCAAAAATGAAGGTGAGATAAAGATATTTCCAGACAAACAAAGCTGAAGGAGTTCATCGCTACTATACCTGCCTTATAAGAAATGCTAAAGGCACTTCTTCAAGCTTAAATGAAAGGACATAAATTAATAACATAAAAATGCATGAAAGTATAAAAGCCATTGGTCATGGTAAATATATAGTCAAAATCAGAATATTATAATCCAATAATGGTGTTATATAAATGTGTTTTAACTACAGAAAAAAAGATTAAACACAAAAGTATTAAACATAACTATAGCTACAATATTTTGTTAAGAGATACATAATATAAAAAGCAGTAAATTGTGACATCAAAAACATATAATGCAGGTGGGGGTGGGAGAGAAGTAAAATGTAGAGTTTCTGTAGGCAAATGAAGTTAAATTGAGTGCACCCTTGGATAGGAATGAGGTATAGTGTAGTACTGGTTTTATTAGGTTAAAATATATTGCTATAAGTATGTTTTCTGTAAGACTCATAGTGACCACAAAGCTAAAAGCTACAGTAGATATACAAGAGATAAAGAGAAATGAATTAAAGCTTACCACTACAGAAACTAACTATATCAGAAAGGAAGATAGCAAGAGAGGAACAAAGGAACAAAGGAACTAAGGAACTATAAAACAGAAAATTTTTACAAAATGGCAATAGTAAGTTCTTACCTATAATTAATTACTTTACATGTAAATGGATTAAATTATGTAGTCAAAAGTCACATAATAACTGAATTGGTAAAAAACAAAACAAAGCAAACAAACAGAAACAATACCCAACTATATACTGCCTATAAAATGCTCCCTTGAGGACACATATAGGCTGAAAGTGAAGGGGATGGAAAAAGATATTCCATGTAAATGTAAACCAAAAGACAGCAGGGTTAGCTCTGATTAGACAAAATAGACATTAATTCAGAAACTGTAAAATAAGACAAAGAAGGTCATTATACAATGATAAAGGGATAAATTCATCAAGAGGGTATAACAGTTGTAAATATATGTGTACCCAACATCACAGCATCTAAATATACAAAGCAAATATTAACTGATCTAAAGGGATAAATAAATATCAATGCAATAATAGTAAAGGACTTAAATACCCCACTTTCAACAATAGAGAGATCATCCAGGAAGAAAATCAATAAGGAAACATTGGACTTGAACTACATTTTAGACCAAATGGACCTAACAGACATATACAGAACATTTCATCCAATAGCAGCAGCATACACATTCTTCTCAAGCACCTGTATCTAGTATATGATATTCTCCAAGATAATTGGTCATATAGTAGACCACAAAAAAATTTAAGAAAGTTGAAGGCATGTCAAGTGCCCTTTCTTACCACAGTGGTATGAAACTAGAAATCAATAACAGGAGGAAAACTGGAAAATTCACAAATATATGGAAATTAACATACTACTGAATAACAATGGGCCAAAAAAGACATAACACTTCGTTTAAATTTTGAGACAAGTAAAAATGGAAACACATCTGATATGGTATGGATGTGTGTCCCCTCAAAATCTCATGTTGAAATGTGATCTTCAGTATTGGAGGTGACCCTATTGGGAGGTGTTTGGATAATGAGGGGAAATCCCCCATGAATAGCTTGGGGCTGTTGTGTGGCAATGAACTACTGCAAGATTTGATTATTAAAAAGAGTTTGGGACCTCTCCCATTTCTCTCTTGCATTCTCTCTTGCCATGTTGCATACTGGCTCCCCTTCACCTTCTTCCATGATTATAAGCCTCCTGAGGCCCTCACCAGAACCAGATGCCGGCGCTATGCTTCATGTACAGCCTGCAGAACCATGAGCCAAATAAGCCTCTTTTCTTTATAAATTCCCTAGTCTCTTCATAGCATTCCTTTATAGCAACACAAATGGACTAACACAACAACATACCAAAACTTAAAGAATGCATCAAACACAGTTCTAAGAGGGAAGTATATAGTGATAAACACCTACATTAGGGATAAAGGAAGACCTCAAACAATCTAAATTTACACCTCAAGGAACTAGATAAAGAAGAATAAATGAAGCACAAAGTTAGCAGACATATGGAAATAAAACTCAAAGCAGAAATAAATGAAATAGAGACTAGAAAACAATTTAAAAGTCAACAAAAGGTTTTCAGTTAAAAAATTAAGCCTTGAAAAATGATACATCTTTTGGTGGACTGATGAAAAGAGAGAGAAGACAAATAAATCAGAAGTGAAAGAGGACAACAGATAACATGTAGGATCATAAGAGATTACTATGAGCATTTAAATAAAACAAGTTAGATAACCTAGAAAAACTAGATTAATTTCCAGAAACATAAAACCTACCAAGACTGAATTATAAAGAAATAGAAAATCTTAACAGACCAACAAGTAAGGAGATTGAATCACAAATTAAAAGTCTCCCATAAAAGAAAAACCCATGAACTGTTTCCCTTCTGAATTTTACTGAACATTTAAAGAATTAATACAAATTATTTTCCAACTCTTCAAAAAAATTGAAGAGAGAACACTTCCAAACTCATTTTACAAAGCATTACCCTGACACAAAAGTCAGACAAGGAAACTACAAGAAAAGAAAACTACAGGTCCATATTCTTGATGAACATAAATGCAAAGCTTCTACAAAAAAAAAAAAATACTAGCACTTGTATTCAACAGTAAATAAAAGGATCATACACCATGATCAAGTAGTATTTATCCCTTGGATGCAAGGGTGGTCCAACTTATGCAAGTGAAGAATGTCATATACCACATTAACAAAATGAAAAGCAAAAATTATATGATTTTATCAATGGATGCAGAAAAAACATTTGACAAAACTTAACATCTTTTCATGATAAAAAACTGTCAACAAATTGAGTATAGAAGGAAAGTACCTCAACATAATAAAGGCCATATATGACAAGCCCACAGCTAACATCATACTTAATGGTTACAGATTAGAAACTTTTCTCTGTGACCAGGAACAAGACAAGGATGCCACTCCTGCTACTTGTTTTGACATAGTACTGGAAGTTGTAGCCAGAGCCATTAGGCAAAAAAAGAAATAAAAGGAATCCAAATTAGAAAGGAAGAAGTAAAATTATGACTGTTCACAGGTGATATGATCTAATATGTAGAATCCACTGCCCCCAAAACACTGTTAGAACTAATAAATGTACTCAACAAAGTAGCAGGGTACAGTATGAATACACAAAAAATCCATTGCATTTTATATACTAACTGAAAATCTGACAAGGAAACTATGAAAGCAATCCCATTTATAATAGCATAAAAATGAATAAAATAATTAGGAATTAGCTAAACCAAGAAGATGAAAGACTTATACATTGAAAACTATATACCATTGCTGATAGAAATTAAAGACATAGATGAATAGATGTGTATCCCATGTTTGTAGATTGGAAGACTTAATAATGTTAAAGATGCCAGTGCTACCCAAAGCAGACTGCAGATTCAATGTAATCCCAATGATGTTTTGTTTTTTTTTTTTTTTTTTTGGCAGAAATAGAAAAACCTATTCTAAAATTTATATAAAATTTCGAGAACCCCAAGTAGCCAAAACAATCTTGAAAGAGAAGAACAAAATGGAGGACTCTCATTTTCTGATTTCAAAACTTACTACAAAGCTACAGTAATTAAAACAGTGTGCTACTGACATAAAGATAGACATGTAGACCAATACAATAGAATAGAGAGCCCCAAAATAAACCCTGGCATATATGGTCAAATGATTTTTGACAAAGATGCTAAGACCATTCAATGGGGAAAGGGCAGTCTTTTCAATGGATGGCGCTGGAAAAACTAAATATCTACATGCAAAAGAATGAAGTTGGACCCTTACCTAATACCATACACCAAAATTAACTCAAAATAAAATAAAGACTTAAAACTGTAAAAATCTTGGAAGGAAAAACAGAGCACAAGCTTTATGACATTGGATTTGGCATTAATTTTTGGATATGACACCAAAGGCACAAACAGCAAATGAAAAATAGACAAAATTGGACTTTATGAAAATTTTAAAATTTTGTGCATCAAAAGACGGTATCAACAAAACAAAAAGGCAACACACAGAATGGGATAAAATATTTGCAAATTACGTATCTGATAAGGGTATTAGTATCCATTATGCATAGAGAACTTCTAAAATTCAACAACAACAAAATAACCCAATTCAGAAATGAGCAAAGAACTTAAACAGTCATTTCTCCAGAGAACATACACAAAGGGACAGTAAGCACATGAAAAGATGCTCAACATCATTAATCATTAGGGAAATGCAAATCAAAATTCCATTGAGATACCACCTTACACCTGTGAAAATTGATTATACAAAATGAAGTCATTTATGTCATACCCAACTAAAATGAGTCAAGAAGCCATGAGAAAAACACTAAGGTTACATACACCTGGTTTTATTTGTTTGTTTGTTTTTTTAAGTCTTATAAGCTCAATCCAGATCTGCATGGACCCAACCATAATTTAAAGACCCACCTGGCAACTGCTGAAACTCACCTATCAGAGCTCACTAGCTCTTGTAAGATGCTGCCAGCACCAGTGAACTTTCTCTCAAAACAATTTGTACAACTTTCCCTTGCCCTAGTAAACCCTAACCATTTCTTTGTTCTGTCGGCATAACAGAGGCCACAGTCTGTGTGTGTGCCTTGAGTTGCAATTCTATTCCTTATGTATTCCAAACAAAACAAACAAAACCTCTTGCTTAGAGATTCATCTCTATATAATTTTGAGTTGGCACATCCATTAGAATGACTACTGTAAACAAAGAAATTAACAAGTGTTGGTGAGGATGTGGAGAAATTGGAACCTTTATGCATTATTGGTGGGAATGTAAAATGGAAGAGCTGCTGTGGAAAACAGTATGGCAGTTATTCAGGCATTTTAAAATTGCTGTATGATCCAGCAATTCCACTTCTGGATATATATCCAAAGGAAACAAAATCAGTATCTCAAAGAAATATTTGCCCTCCAAGGCTCATTGCAGCATTAAACACAATAGCCAAAATATTAAAGCAACCTAAGTGTTGATTGATGAATGGATTAAAAAAGTGATATATATATTCCATATATATTCTCCATATATAATATATATATTCTCCATATATAATATATATTCTCTATATATACAATATATATTCTCCATATATAATATATATTCTCCATATATAATATATATATTCTATATATATAGAGAGAGAGATACGGAATATTTTTCAACCTTATAAAAGGAAATCCTGCCATTTGCAACAACATGAGTCAACCTGGAAGACATTATACTAAGTGAAATAAGCCACACACAGAAAGACAAATCCTACATAAAGTCATTTATATGTGTAATCTAAAAAAGTTGAACTCAGTGAAACAGAGAGTAGAATGGTGATTACTAGGGGTTGGGGATTGGAGATACCAGGCAGAGAGTACAAGCTTTCAGTTACAAGATTAATAAGTTCTGGAGATCTAGTGTACAGCATGGTCACTATAATTAATAATAATATATGATACAATTGACATTTGCTAAGATAACAGATCTTAAGTTTTCTCACCCCCACTTCCCCCAGACACACAAAAGGTAACCACATGAGATGATGGATATGTTCATTAGGTTGACTGTGGTAATCATTTCACAATGTGTGTGTATGTGTATATATGGGTACATGTATATATGTGTGTGTGTATATAAATATACACATAATCATCTCATTGTGCACTTTAAATATATATAATTCTTGTCAATCTTACCTCAATAAGCTATAAATAAAATAAACCATAAGATCATTTCTATTTTGCAAGTACTTAAACTTAATTAAGTCAGTACTATTCCTTTGCCCCTTTTCCTCAATAAGAAGCTGATGTAATTAGGCTTTGTGTCCCCACCCAGATCTCATTGTGAATTGTAATCCCTATAATCCCCATAATCCCCATGTGTCAAGGGAGAGGCCAGGTGGAGATAATTGAATCACAGGAGTGGTTTTCCCCATGCTGTTCTAGTGCCAGTGAGTGAGTTCTCACGAGATCTGATGGTTTTATAAAGGACTATTCCCCCTTCACTCACACTTCTTCCTGCCGCCCAGTGAAGAAGGTGCCTTCCTTCCCTTTCACCTTCTACCATGATTTAAGTGTCCTGAGGTTTTCCCAGTCATGCTGAACTGTGAGTCAATTGAGTCTCTTTCCTTTATAGATTGTCCAGTCTTGGGCAGTCCTTTGCAGCAGTATAAAAATGGACTAATACAGAATGTTTACAAAGAGATACCCAAATTATTAGCTCATAGCTCATTTATATGGAAGTTTTATTTCTAGGAGAAGTAACCATAGGATCACCATTAGAACAATGCTGGCTGCAGTCAGGAAAACAATAGCTCCAGAGCATGCATTCCTAGTAAGAGCCACGTATAATCTTCCTAGTGAAACGGAAAACAGTATCTCAAATCAAGAAGGGCTGAGGTTCTCCAATTCTTCATTCTTGCTGTCCCATCTGCTCTTGTGACTGAGCATCAATGAGTTTGCTGTCAGATGTGCATAGAGGCCAATACCATGGCACTGGCTTTTGAGAAAAGTAAACCTTTATTTCAAGTCCACTGGCAAGGAGACAGGAAGAAATGCTCAAATCTATCTCCCCAAGCTGGAGGCTGGGGTAGTTTTCATAAGCATAGGGTAATGATGTGTGATCTGATTGGATCTTAACAATGAGGTGATGTTGGGAAGCATGATCTGACTGGATCCTGCCATGGGTGATGACAGTGCTCTGATTGGATCCTGTATCCTGCAATGTGGTGTATGCTGCTTAATTCAGTCCCTGCTCCTTGGTCCAAGCACTTATGTTCCCTCTGTGGTTGCACATTAGTTATCTGGGCATGCCCTGGTTACATGACCTTCACCCTGGGGGACCATGGCAACTGAAAAGCAACTCACAACATTGTTACATAAACGTCTACACCAGATTGGTTTGATGTGGTTACACTTTCTCATCTCCTTTTTTATTTTATATATTTCCCATTTTCTTCTTTTTTTAAAAATGTTTTCTTCTTTTCCTTCTCATTCAATTTACCCTTATCCCTTTCTTCTCTTCCCATTTTATTCTATTTTTTTCTGTATTTAATATAAAGCATCTGCCTTCCCACTCTACCAGATTATGCTTTCACGGGCATTCACAATCAAAAGTTTGGTACCCCAGACATAATGTTGCGTGTATAATGGATATATTCTTTATAATTTTAATGCTGTGTGCTAAAATTAAAAGGTTTGGCAAACTGTATCTTCTAAAATATTTTTTTTCCTCATTTTCCTTAACAAGTTCCTCTAGATCAGTATTCTCAAAATGTGGTCCCCAGACCACCCGTATTGACATTACCAGGAAACTTGTAATAAGTGCAAGTTCCTGGGCCCTGTCCCAGATCTCGTGACTCAGAAACTTTGGGAGTGGGGCCCAGCAATCTTTTTAACAAGCCCTCCAGGTGATTCTGATGCACTAAAATTTGAGAATCACAGGTGCTAGATTATTTTATCTACTGCTACCATGTTGATTTTATTTTCCTGAGAGATTTCTCAGGGGAATGAGGTTGCTGAAAAAGTACTTCTGCTTTAATTTGATAGCTGTGCTTCAATGAATGATGCCTTCTGTAGGCTACCTTCTCTGAATTCCAGGGCAAGTTCATTCATTTTCATAAGCTGCAGCTGGTGGCAACTAGGAATATACTTCAGACCTTTTGCTCCTGGCAACAGTGACAGCTTTCCAGCACATGCTGGCATTACCTGCAATGACTTCTGGGAGGAAAAAAGAGAGAAATGTTCTCTTTAAAAGTGACAGAGGTATTCAGTCTCAAAATCGAGACATCTAAAATTAAAATCATCAATTTTCCCCAATATTAGCATTCCTTCAGTACTCTCCTCCTATCACTGCTGTCTTAGACACCTGGGTTTTTGGAGTTATCCTTTACTCCTCCTTCCTTCTGGCCTTCTGTGTACACTTTCCACTCCTTAAACTAGGTCTTCTTAGCCAGGTGCCATGGCTCACACCTGTAATCCCAGAATTTTGGGAGGCCAAGATGGGTGGATCACTTGAGGTTAGGAGTTTGAGACCAGCCTGCCCAACATGGTGAAACCCTGTCTCTACTAAAAATACGAAAAAATTACCTGGGTGTAGTGGCAGGTGCCTGTAATTCCAGTTACTTGGGAGGCTGAGGCAGGAGAAAATAGCTTGAACCCCAGAGGCAGAGATCACAGTGAGCCCAGATCGCACCACTGCACTTCAGCCTGGGCAACAGAGCGAGACTCTGTCTGTAAATAAATAAATAAACAAACAAATAAAATAAAAAACAAACTAGGTCTCCATCACCTCAGCATCAGATGACTATTCTCATTGCCTAACCCTTCTCCCTGACTGTATTATCTCTTATTTCAATCCATCTTACTCACTACATACAGATAAGTTTCCCTTAAATAATAATCTCTGATTGTCACTCTCTCATTAAGATTCTGGTGCCACTACCTGCTGGCCAAACTCATTAGCCTAAAACTCCGGGCCCTCCATAATCTGACACCAGCCTTACCTTTCTAAACATCTGAGAATGTCCTCCCCAGAGCGTCTACTTGCTGTTCCTTACTACAGAGCACCCACTCCTCCCCTTGCCCGTGTTTTCTGCTGGCTCTGGAATGTTCTTACTCAACAAGTCTACTTATTTAATGCCTCTTCTGCCATCACGGTCTAGCTCAAGTTTCACCTCCATATAAAGTCAACGTTAATCATGCCAGGTTATAGGTTCTCTCCAGACTCCAAATTTTGTTTCCCTTGTTTCTACCTTCATCTGTTATAATATTGTGACCTCTTCCATCTCTCCATGTGCATTGCTAGCATTGTGTTGTGTAGGTCTGGGTGTTCTCAATGCCTGTGTAGCCTTCCTTAATGAGGTATTTAAATACAAATGCAGAAAACATGCAAGTACCAATTATTTAAAGAATTTTCAACATGTTTATAGTTTAATGAGCTTTATTTGTAGATGTGTAATGTTGTTCTTGTAAGTGTAAAAGAAAAATCTGTTATAAACAATGTGCCTCATTATTTTCACTGCTTTGACGTTAGAAGTATTAAGAAAACATTACCTACATGAACATAGCTTAGCTTGCTTCTGAAGAGCTTCTGTAAAATACGAATTTACAAGGCCCATTTTCTTTGACATAAAACTTTTCCATGTCCTAGGTGTGTATATGTCAGTTTCTGTTATTTTACACATTGAACAAAATTCAGTAACATAGTAAAGGCTTTAAAAAACAGTATGTTTTTTTTTCACTGTAAAGAAAAAAACTTTAGTGGCTAATTGAGGTAATTCTATTAGAATATCCAAATATTTGGATTTGAAGAAAATTCAACTTTTCCTTTAAGATACCAAAATCTTAATGTAATATAAATATCAATACTATCTTAATAGCTAGGTATTAATTTAATAACTAAACTAACACTAAAAAATAGAAAAGAAAAATATTAAGCCACACAAATTCAAAATGTACACTATGAATTGGCCAAAAGCCTGAGCGATCATTTATCTTTAAAGGAAATGTAGTTTTATCATTTTTAAAAACATCACATAGACTAAAATTAATTAAGGAAATTCTGCCTTATAGATTATAGTAGAAAATTATTTTAATACATTGGTAAATATTATTTCTAATCTTTTTTTTGAAATTTTTTATTATTCCTTCTGTTCCCCATTCTACTTTCTCTACAGATTTTTTCTAACATGTTTTTCTGCTTCAAACGTTTAAAAATTTATGTATTTATTTATTTGTTTATTTTATTTATTTTTTAATGGAGACGGTTTCACCATGTTGCCCAGACTGGTCTCAAACTCCTGAGTTCAAGTGATCCACCTGCTTCAGCCTCCCAAAGTACCGGGATTATAGGCATGAGCCACCATGCCTGGCCTTTGCTGGCCTTTAAAATGTACTTACTTTAAATGACAAGTAAAAATGGTATATATTTATGATGTACAATATGATGTTTTGCATATGTACATGTTATAAAATGGCTAAGTCAAACTATTTAAGATAGGCATTATGTCACATACTTTTTTTTTTCAGGTGAGAACACTTAACATCTACTCTTGGTCTGAACACAGTGGCTCATGCCTGCAATCCCAGCACTTTGGGAGGCCGAGGTGGGTGGATCACCTGAGGTCAGGAGTTAGAGACCAGCCTGGCCAACATGGTGAAACCCCATTTCTACTAAAAATACAAAAATTAACTAGGTGTTGTGGCGGGCACCTGTAATCCTAGCTACTCAGGAGGCTGAGGCAGGAGAATCACTTGAACCCAAGACGCGGAGGTTGTAGTGAGCGAAGATCACACCACTGCACTACAGCTTGGGCAACAGAGTGAGACTCTTTCTCAAAACAAACAAACAAACAAGCAAAAAAACTACTGTTTTAGCAACTTTCATATTGTCATTAACTGTAGCTACCATGATATACAATCAGTATACTGAACTTATTCCTCCTAACTGAAATGTGTCCTTTGAATAACATCTCCCCAACTCCCCTAACCCCAGCCTTTGGTAACCACTATTTCTAATTATTTCTAATCAAAATATACACAGTATTTCTAAAATGTTTAATATTGTGCTCTTAGCTTATGAATGTTGATCTTGTTTGCATTTCTCGTTTGCTTAGCAAATTATTTTAGTGATCTAGGAAGTATTTATGGAAGACCTCCGATATGTTGTAATAATACTTCAAGAAACCCTGTTTCCACACCTAGTTATAATTGTTCAATCAGTGCAGTCTATTGAGGGGCACTTTCATTAAAGTCCCAACACTGTCACATGGCACGTTCAAACCCTCTATGAACCAGCTCCTGCTGCACTGTCCACCTTCATCTCTCATCACCTCACCTTCTGCAGGGTATCAACAACTTGCAGGTCCCTAGATACTACTTTTCTTCTAAGTCTGTCCCTTGGAATGGATTTTCTCTCTGCCGAGTGTACCTTCTTCACTTGCACAGCTCCCACACTGCACCTCCAAATTGTTGACTGTCTTTATCACTTGTTGCAGTGCCTCTAGGGACTTGAGAGGAAGAGTGGCGGGGCCTTTTATCCCAGGATGCTGAACTCAGAGAAGCTGGAAATCACTGCATTTGTCAATAGCAAGCTAATATTAGAGAAGGGCTTAAACCAATGATAATAAGATAGGATTTATTTGAATAAAGCAAGGAACCTACAAAACTGTTCTATAATTCACAAATACAAAATTAGCCAGCATTTTTCTAGTGCTGCCAAGTAAACATTGAATGCTAGGAAGTCACTACTTAGTTATTTGAAATGCCGACTTAGTTATTTGGAAAAGTGAGCTCATTTAATTTACTTGTAGGAAGGGAGCTAAGTACTGAAAGGAAGTGGTTACTTTATGCAAGTGGGAGCTTGATGTCTAATTTCACATATTGGTGCTTTTTGCCTTCTTTCCATTTGATAGGCTGGCTCACACCTTCCATGAAACACTTTCTTTATGGGGTTGCAGACACACCACCTTCCTTTATTATTCAGCCCTTTGGCCTACTTCTTCCTCATCTCCTTCACTCATCTTACTCGATTTCCTGACTTCCAACTTTTGGATTATCCCAGGGCTCCTTCCATAGATTTTCTTAAAATCAAGTCTATTTAACTCACTCTCTAAGTGATCTCATTCTGCCCCGTGGCTTTAAATAATTGTCTAAATAATGATAACTCTTATATTTATAAATCTTCTATCTCTGACCCTGAATGAATCCTTCCTAATCATGGGGCTCATTACTTAGCTTCCATTCAACATCTCCCTTGGATATCTAAAAGGCACTGGTCTATAGAGAGCTGTACTTAACAAGTCCAAAACTGAGCTCCAGATTAGAATTCCCTCAACCTCCTCTTCCTTCAATCTTCCCCATTTCTGAGGTAAATAACAGCTGTATCCTTGCATTTCCTCAAGTCAAAAACTTTGGAGTCATCCTTGACTCCTTTATATTCATCACATGCATAATGTAAACCATCAGTCCATCCTGCAGAATATATCCAGACTCTAACTGTGGCTCACAACTATTTCTCCCATCCTGGTCTAAGTTATCACTTTCTATTGTCTGGAAAATTGTAGTGGCTTTCTTATCACTCTTTTCGTTTCCATCCATCTCACCCTGTATTTTATTCTCAGTGTAGCAACTGCAGGATCCTTTCAGAGCTTGTCATACTTCTCAAAACAGTCTAGTAACTTCCCATTTTAACATTAGCCTTATCATCATTACTCATTCTTCTAACTCTGGGTTTTTGCACCTTTTATGGCTCACTCTCTTATTTTATTCTAGGGTCTGATAAAATGTCATCTCATCAGAGAGGCCTTCCTTCTCTAAAATATTTTAGCCCACACCTCCATCAGCTTTCTTTCCTGTTCTTATGTATTATTCTACTAGGTATTCTACTAGAATTTAAGCTTCATGAGAACATGAATATTCGTTTTGTTTCCTGGGGTGACTTCAGTGCTTAGAAGTATATAAAGCACATAAAGACACAATAAACATCGAATGAATGAATGAATGAATGGGGGTCTTATTTTATTGTTAGAACTCTTAGTGTATAATCTAAGTGTCGCTTTACTGTTCCCACAAAAATCACTTTTTTTCCAAAGGAGACGAGAGAAAAGACAGGTGTGTTACATTCACACCCTAGTTATCCATTCAAATTTGACCCTTAGTGTTCTGCAATCTTTGCTGAGCGCCCAGCTCCTCCACGTGCTACCACTCACAACACTGAAGATGAGATGCTGCTTTTTTCAGATCATCTCCAGCAGAGGGAAGAAAGTGAGGCTACTCATGCTTCCTGCCATTATATCACCTCTTTACTTTCCACTGTACTATGACACAAGATAGTGTGAATGTATCAGTTCTTAAGGAATTTTTAGGGTAAACAAATTACAGCATAGGTATGGAAATATTAAAATTGTACATAAAATGCTTCTTTTCCTATAGTCCCAGAGAAAAGCACTTAAATTGAGCACTTCACAGAAGGTTCCTTTTTCCTAACCTTATATGCCTTTACATGGCAATGTGTTTGTCTCTTTGCAAAATGTCACAGAGCAACTCCTTTTAGTCTCATCCCTCCTCTGAGAAGCTGATTTTACTCCAAGATACACCACCCTCCCTCCATAGGTCATTTCTCAGTCTGAGTACAGAGTAATATGAGGGGCTTTAGCAGGACCGTCCATGGTTGTTCTTGGGACTTGAGTTCCTCAGAACTGTCCATGGTGGGCACAGGCACACTATGTCCTTAAGACCTGCCCAAATATTACTTCTTTAAATTTTCTACTGAATGGTTGATTGTCATTTCAACATCAGTCTCTTTCTCTCTTTTATACATTTCCCAAAGACAATCATCTTTTTTCCTAATGCATGCTATAATCTAAATCCTTACGGAGGAAACTAAATGTTTACCCCCAAATTATTGAGGCTGGTCTCTCTCATGGTAAAGTTAGTGCATTATTGTAAGGAACAGTGATAGAGTTTGCCTCTGTGTCCCCACCCAAATCTCATGTTGAACTAGAATCTTCACATTAGGAAGAGGAGGGGCCTGGTGGGAGGTGATTAAATCATCGGGGTGAACTTCCCCCTTGATGTTCATGATAGCGAATGAGTTCTCATGAGATATGATGGTACAGAAGTGTGTGGCACTTCCCCTTTGCTCGCTTTCTCTCTCCAACCACCATGTGAAGAAGGTGTTGCTTCCCCTTCACTTTCTGCCATGATGGTAAGTTTCTTGAGGCTTCCCAGTCATACTTCCTGTTAAGCCTCCAGAACTGTGAGTCAATTAAACCTCTTTTTTTCATAAATTACCCAGTCTTAGAGAGTTCTTTTCACAGTGTGAGAACAGATGAATACAAACAGTATTAGCTCCCTTTCTTTATACCTTGTCTGCTTATTATTTTTCTTTCTATTCTTTAAACACATTGTAAGTCCTCTGGCTTGCATAGTTTCCAACAAAAAGTCTATGTTAACTTTTAATGTTTGTTGTTCTTTATTTACGATGTCTTTCTTTTCTGGCTACTTAAATTTATTTTTAATCCCTGGGTTTGTTTATTTATTTATTGCAGTTTGATTATGATTTGCCTTAACATGATTTCTTTTTTCTGTCTTTTTTTTTCTCTTTTTTTTGTTCTGAGACAGAGTCTTGCTCTATCACCCAGGCTGGAGTACAGTGCTGGGATCTCAGCTCACTGCAAGCTCCGTCTCCTGGGTTCACGCCATTCTCCTCCCTCAGCCTCCCGAGTAGCTGGGACTACAGGCCCCCGCCACCACGCCTGGCCAAGTTTTGTATTTTTAGTAGAGACGGTGTTTCACCATCTTGGCCAGGCTGGTCTTGAGCTCCTGACCTCATGATCCACCCGCCTCGGTCTCCCAAAGTACTGGGATTACAGGCATGAGCCACTGTGCTTGGTTGTTTTCTTTTCTTTTTTTTTTTTTTTGAGACAGAGTCCTGCTCTGTTGCCCAGGCTGGAGTGTAGTGGTGCAATCTCGGCTCACAGCAACCTCCACCTTCCAGGTTCAAGTGATTCTCTTTCCTCAGCCTCCCAAGTAGCTGGGATTACAGGTACACACCACCATGCCCAGCTAATGTTTTTGTATTTTTAGTAGAGATGAAGTTTCGCAATGTTGGCCAAGCTGGTCTCGAGCTCCTGGCCTCAGGTGATCCACCGGCCTCGGTCTTCCAAAGTGCTGGGATTACAGGCGTGAACCACTGTGCCTGGCCGGCATGATTTTCTTTATATTTCTTCTGCTTGGGGTCATGGTCTGTAAATTATAGTTCTCAAAAAAAATTGAAAATGTTTCAGCTATTACTTTCCAAAATATTTTCCCTCCTTGCTCATCTATATCTCTAATAACATGTATGTTAGACTTCTTTATTTTATAAGTTAATAATCTATTTATTTTTCCTTTTATTCTATGTACTTCATTTTAGATATTTTTCTTTGTTAAGTAAGTTTCATTATCTTTTCTTTGGCAGTATTTCCCATCTGTTAATCCCATCCAGTTTAGTTTTCATTTAAGATACTGAATTTTTCATTGCTAGAAGTACAATTATTTTTTAAATATCTTATCTTTCTCCCGTCATCATGCTGTTTTTTTCCTACCTTTATAAACCTGTGGAGTATATTAACTATTTTTAATGTCTGTCATTTCTGGGCCTATATTTTTTCAGTGGGCTTTCTCTTGGTTTGGGGCCATTTTTCTGTTTTGTTTTTTCCAAGCCTGTTAACTTTGAATAGATGGCAAGCCATAAATGTTAAGTGCCATGGATACTGGGCTGTGTCGTGTCCTTTTAGTTTAGACTTTATTATGACATCTAGTTAGTTGCTTAGAAAAACAACTTTTCAAAACTTGTTTTTAAGCTTCAGTAAGGTAAATCCAGAGCATCATTTAATGTAAAATAATATAATCCCACTACTAAGGCAATACTCATTTAAGAGCTCTAGCTAATGGTCCATGTGCTATATGATGGTCGGACTTTTTCTTGTGTGAACACAGCCTCCATGTCTTGTGTGAGCTCTTGGCCTTATTCAGGTTCTTGCGCTTTGATTTTCCTTTCATTGTTCTTTTTCAGCCTCAATAGTTTCCTCTCACACGTGCAGAGATCAGAACTCTGCCAAATACTCAAGTAGACCGCTCTCTAGATCCCTGGAATACTCTTGCTCTCTCTATATGAAACTTCTTCTTTTCTAATATTCTTCTCTACAAATTTTAGTCTCCTTAACTTGGCTCAACTTAATAATACTCTCAGACCTGTGTGGGTATTTCTGTCCTTGCACTGTGGCCTGGAAACTGCCAGAAGCAGGAAGCTGAAGCAATCAAGGGGTTCATCTCATTCTTTACTTCCTCTGGAGATCTTTGTCCTACACTGGATTTTGCCCCATTTCTGAGTTAAGGCGGGAAGATAATACCAACTTTTGTTACTTTATCATGGCCAGGAATGGAAGTTCCAATTGGTTAAGTTTGACAAAACCTTAGTTGTGAGAAACTCTGAACCTTCATACAAGTTAGCAAAATTGTTTTTTCTTAGAAACAGTGCTGACTTTGATGCAAATCAGTAAATATTAGGCATGTCCTATTTCATAGACACTGATACTCTTTTAGAATAAATTATCTTTAGCATTTGCAAGTAAGTAGGGTTACATTTGCATCATAAATATTACTGAATAATTGATGTGATATTTAGATGGCTTATAGCAACACCTGGAGTGCTCCAGATTTCATTTGAAATACAGTCAAGATGTTTCAAGAACAGCAGTGGGGAAAAATCTAACTATTTGATATGAATATGAGATCATCAATATGTATGCCTTCACTCATTCAATCAATAAACATTGAGGATTTAAAGATAAGATATAGTTCCTGTTTTTTGTGAAGACTGTAGTCTATAAAGGAAGACAGACATGCAAATTACTAGCTGTAATATAGTAAGATATAGTAGGATTGTAGGATAAAGACATTAGTTAAGGGATATGTAAAGTGCCACAGAAATACAGAGACCAGTGGAGAGGGCAGGAAATTGAATCTGCTCTATGGAAAGCATCACTTTCCATCACTATTATTCAATTAACATTATTAAGTACTAATAGTGTGCTGTAGTGTGCTGTGCACTGTGCTAAGGCCTCATAATACAAATCCTCCTCAGGGAGAGCCATGGCTAACAAGCAATCACAAATGTGGTGCAGTAGCAGCTGTGGGTAAGATGTGACCAGGGAACCATGTGGTGGAGAGGACAGCCCCGAGGACAGTTATCAGGAATGCTTCCAGAGGAGATTGAGCCTCAGAAAGGGAAAGGCTTGTGGCCCAGAGCATCATCATTCAGAGAATGTCAGGTAATATAACGTGGCTAGAGCCACGTGGTATCAAGTGGGAACTCTGGGGGAGAGGAGACTGCAGAGATAGGTAAGGGGCGGATCTTCAAGGGCTGGCTGTTTTCTGCTGTGGTGTTTGAAGATCTGTGTTTTAGAAAGTTTACTCCAGTGGTAGGATAAAGGACAGAGTAGAGGGAAGTGAAACTGGAAGCAATGTGGAAGCTAACTTGATTCAGTAATCCAGGAAATAAATGATGAAGAACTACACTGAGGGAGTCATGGAGGGACTGGAGATAAGGGGTTAAGGAGGGGAATTAAGAGCTATTTAGGAGAACAATAAAAAAAGGACTTGGTGCCTAATTGGATATGGAGAGTGATGGAGAGGATTGAGTCTATGACAATGTTCTGTCTCGTTGGACTAATTGTATCATTAAGGGCTGTGTTTCCTAAACGGGTTTCCCAATCCTGCAGAGAGTTCAAAACAACCCAATGGGACACAAGGAAAAATAACAGAATTCTATTTATACTTTTTTCAGTTTTTTAGTTTCTATTTGTATGTGTCTTAGAAAATAGACACTAAACAGTGTAGTATATGTGTGTAATTTAAAATAAATGAGTATCAATATATTGCAGGGCATGCTGAAATATTTTATTATCAAGAGTGTGTGATCAAAATGCTTGGGCACTCTAGAGACAAGGAATGCAAAAGGAAAAGTGGATTTGGAGGTCCTAGGGAATTTGATGTTCCTGTAGAACATTCAGGCAGTAATTTCCAGTGGGCAACAGGGTCTAGACTTAGGTAGGACTGTCCAACAGAGCCTTCTGTGATCATGGAAATGTCTTAAATATACACTGTCCAGTATAGTAGCCCATAACGACATGCAGCTTTTGAGCACTTGAAATATGGCCAGTGCAACCGAGGAACTGAAATTTTCCATTTTGCTTAATCTTACATTTATTTATTAAATGTATTTAATTATTTAATTATATTAAATGTATTTAATTATTGAAATAGCCACTTGTAGCTAATGGCTATGATACTGCAAAGCACAGTCCTAAAGAGAGAGACTTGAGACTGTCATTTATTGAGAGCTCCCACTGGTTCAGCACTTTATATACATTTTAAAGCAATTTAATCATCCCACTACCCTATGGAGTAGGTGGTATTAAGAAAGTGAAGAGTTCAGTTCTTACTCTATCCTTTTTTTTTTTATTTTTTTTATTTTTTGTTTTGAGACGGAGTCTTGCTGTGTCGCCGGGCTGGAATGCAGTGGCCGGATCTCAGCTCACTGCAAGCTCCGCCTCCCGGGTTCACGCCATTCTCCTGCCTCAGCCTCCCGAGTAGCTGGGACTACAGGCACCCGCCACCTCACCCGGCTAGTTTTTTGTATTTTTTAGGAGAGACGGGGTTTCACCGTGTTAGCCAGGATGGTCTCGATCTCCTGACCTCGTGATCCGCCTGTCTCGGCCTCCCAAAGTGCTGGGATTACAGGCTTGAGCCACCACGCCCGGCCACTCTATCCTTTAAATAGGAAAAGAGTATATTGTAAAGAAGAGCATGTTTACTTTGAAATATGTGTACTGTCTAGATATTCTCTGTTGGCAGATATTTATACATCTTTCTCAATCAAATAACAATTGTATTCTTTTCTTTCAGGTGGTTTGCTCTGTTAGAGGTTCAGATATGTGTTATTTTAATACTTTATAAATATGACTGTAGTCTTCTGGACCCATTACCCAAACAGGTAAATGTTTTCAGAATTTTGAGTATCATGACTAATTATAAATATGACATAACCACCCCCACCTCCCCCAATTTTAATTACTAGAGAGGAGCTGACATTTCCTCACTTAGGCCTGATCTTAACAGGTGCCTTGGATTGAACCAGACTGAGAAGATACTCGGTCTCCTTAATTCAGGATCTAATCTATGTACCCAATTACTACCTGGCTGGGCCTTAATAGCAGTCTTTCCACCACTTCCAGTGTTAGGAGCTCTTCAATGCACTTATCAATTTGAACACTTTTCCCTGAGTTAAATAAACATGGCCCCAACTTTGCCCTTCTTTTTCTTTTGTTTTTTTTTTGAGATGAAGTCTTGCTCTGTTGCCCAGGCTGGAGTGCAGTGCCGCCATCTCAGCTCACTGCAAGCTCCGCCTCCAGGGTTCACTCCATTCTCCTGCCTCAGGCTCCCCAGTAGCTGGGACTACAGGCGCCCGCCACCACACCCAGCTAATTTTATTTATTTATTTATTTTTTTTTTTATTTTTAGTAGAGACAGGGTTTCACCGTGTTAGCCAGGATGGTCTCGATCTCCTGACCTCGTGATCCCAAAGTGCTGGGATTACAGGTGTGAGCCACTGTGCCCAGCCACTTTGCCCTTATTTTCTAGAAAAGAATGTCCGTGATCCAAAGGTGAACTATTGTTTTCAATGCAAGTCATAGCCCTTGGTGCATCTGAAAAGCAACGGCATGGAAAAAAACTAACCTAGCAGTAAAAACAGTGAACAGAAATGAAAAGGTCATGACTTTATTCCTACTTCAAACTATTGAATATTCCAGTCATTTAAGTTTTCTGTAGGTCTATTCTCATAGATCAGTGGCTCTCGAATTGGTGTGAGCATCAGCATCACTAGTAGGGCTTGTTAGAACAGACTGGATAAAGGTGCTATTTATCACTAGAATTTCTGATCCAGTAGGAACCAGGGAGGGGCTACAGAACTGCATTTCTTTCTTTTTTCTTTTTTTTTTTTTTTTTGGTTTTGTTTTTTGTTTGTTTGTTTTTGAGACAGAGTCTCCAAGGAGTGCAGTGGCACAATCTCAGCTCACTGCAGCCTCCACCTCCCAGGTTCAAGTGGTTCTCATGCCTCAGCCTCCCTGGTAGCTGGGCCTGCAGGTGCACACCACCATGCCTGGCTAATTTTTTGTATTTTTAGTAGAGACGTCGTTTCACCCTGTTGGCCATCTGCTGGTCTCCCAAAGTGCTGGGATTATAGGCGTGAGCCACAGCGCCCGGTCCAGAATTTGCATTTCTAACAAGTTCCAGGTGATGTTGCCGCCACTGCTGCTGGTCTGGGTGCCACACTTTGAGGACCTCTGTTGTAAGAAATAAAAGGAAGTTCAATTTAAATCCAAATGTTTGGAAATCATGTGAAAACTTTGGGTAAAGGGTACTATTTAAACTGGGGCTGAAGATCAGAAATTAAGCATTGCAATCTCAGAGCTATTCACATAGCATTTTGTGCTTTGATTTACTCTTGATATAATAAGGCTAATGTATGGAGAGATAAATAAAACTCTTGGGTGACATTTCAATAGGAATTATGTAAGTGCATAAGTGACACAAAATATTTTATTACTCACAAATATGCACATTTCAGCATTTCACTTGATTTCTTTTGCACTTCTATTTTGAGGACAAGTAACTTATCAGCGATGAAGAGCTCTCAGAATCTTATAATGAAAGGGAACTCAAAACAACTTTCACAAAGGTTCTCAGCTACCTGCTATGTTGTTGACAAAATGAACATCAGGGTCAGACTTTATGTACATCAAATAGTAGTTCCTGATCCACTGAGTTGAATGTCACAATTTTGCTCAGGATTAAACTCAACATACAAAGATTTTCCCACCAGCAAGAGGACATCAGAATGCCTTTTCAGATGAGAAGGATGGCATTTGTTAAAACCATGGAGATTAGTAATTTTGACTAATTCCTTAGGCAGGATTTTTCCTAACATTTTCTTCCTAAGAATTCTATTATCTGTATTTAATTTCTTATACTATTTTGTATATGTCCTATTTATGTTTTGACACTACTGAGAACATTTTTTAAAGAAAAGATCTCTCATGTTATAAAAAGTACAAGTCTGAGTGAATTCCCATGATCTCAAAGAGCATTTTATTTCAAAATTATTATTCTTGAATGAGAAACATCAATTAACATTATTTAACTATTGAACTTGTTTCAATAAATTATAAAATCAGGTGATCAGAAAGTGCAGGAAATGGCCTTCAAATCACCAGGCTCTTCTAGGAGAAGGCAGGGATGGGTTGTCAAAGCATGTCGTGAACAGTCTATTGTCTGGTGCAGGGAAATCAGTGGACTTGGAAACCAACTCCCTTGAAGGAATTTACTTAACATAGTAGAAAAAATCAAATGCTAGAATCTCTAATTTTAATTTTGCAACAGCCCAATGTTTCATTTTACCTCAAAGGGCCTTAAGTAATGTAATGTTAATTCCCTTCCATTATGAACCAAACAAAAAGGAAATACTACAAAGTTTAAGGATCTGTGATCAGGCAGCAGTGTCCTGATGGTGGCTGTGGGGGCTGTTCCATTTTGAGCATTAAGGAAGAGTCAACTTTAATTCTCTTGCAAAAGCAAGCACATTTTTGCTAACGTAGTGGGTTTTTATTTCTTTGTATGGTTGGTTGGTTGTTTGTTTCATTTTACTTTTTGGGTTCATAGAGCCTTAGGAAATCTCACAAAGCACATGGATCCCCTTTGTAGAAAAGTGCATACTTCTTCATACACACAAAGTTGTGGATGCAATTTCAGTGGGTTCATGGACCCCTGTGACTTATTCTATCAACTCTCTGAAGAATCTCCTTGCTAAAGAGCCCATTTTGTGCCCTATTTCATTCAAACTTGAAAATAGACTGATTCTAAATTAGATCCACCTCATCTTTCCTCATTCCTCATCTCCCCTCAGCCCTCATGGTTGACAGAAAAGGTTCCTTTTCTTTTTTAATCCCCAAAACCTCAAAAATCTCTTTGTATTATTTACGATACACTGACCTCCGCTTGACCCTACACAGTTTCATATCTTATTTCTAACTCCGGTGAAAAAAGTCAGAACATTTGGAATCTACAAAGTATCTTTATGGAGGCTACAGAGCAAGACTCCGTCTCAAAAAATATATGTATCTTTCTGGAAAGTCGTGATCATGAATACACTGTAAGTGGTTCACATCACCAACTCCACATCATTCTTTAAACACCTATAGCCTGCAGTAGGGAGATCTCACCCAGCGATTCTAAATGAAGTGTCAGTTTTTGAGCCAGAATTGTAGAAAGAGCCTTATTTGTGGTAACCTCTTTAGCCAGATAAAGTGAAGGGTGGCAGGCCCATAGCCTTCAGGTGTGTAAAACTAAAGAGATTGTTATTAGAATAAGGAATTGTATTCTTTTTCTTCTGCCTGAATGGAAAGCTAAAGTTGATGTTGGACATTGTGAAGTTCATCGATGCAAACATTTCCCAATTTGAAAAACCTAAACTGTGTACATTTTAGAGAAGATTACAATGGAATAAACCTTAGGTCTGAAAATGTGGTCTTATGTCTCTTAATTTCTATTTCTTCTGCATTTCTGTTTTTAGAGTTCTCTACATTTGGTGGGTGTCCCCCAGCCAGAAGGGCAATGCCGAATTGAATATAAACAAAGAATATGACATCTGTTGGGCCTCACAAGGGCCAGGGCCTTCTGCAGGAGTGGCACCACCCCACCTGGCAGCACCTAGACCTGAGCTCTACAAAAAAACACTGCTTCACTTTGTTTTGGGACTTAGTTCAAGAACACATTCAAATGGCGCATGCCTTTGGTATCTTCAACAGTAGACCAAGAATCTAACATCACTCTCGGTAATATAGAGACCGGAATACATGGTTTAGAGGAAATGATCAAATGATCCAAAAAAAAAAAAACCACATTTTTAAAGAAGTTGGAATCTGATTTCATGCATAACTGTATTAAAACATTTAATAGATATAATGTCATTTGAATGAAAACCTTATCACATTAAATTCACTGTGAAGGTAGCATACTTAAATCTGTATTTTGAAAAGACTATAAGGCTTAGATTTTTTAAATTTAATAATTATTTCTACAAATTTCTATTTTCTTAATGTGATTCTCAACTAACAATTGGAACTCCTAGGCTCCATTAACATAATTCTTTATTGTAAACATATCTAATGCTAAAAGTAATAAAATGATAATTTCTGAGAACTATGAGGACAGGAATGGTGTCTTACATTCATTTCTATACTTTATTATGCTCAGGATTATACCTTCTCTACAGAGTATATTCAGTAAATGTATGTTGATTGATGTATTGATTTATATTTTAATTAATGTGGAAGCACTATTTTGACTCAAGGTGTTTGCAATTATAGTTTGGCAGATATCATATTTTTGCTAATACATAGAAACACAAATACAATGGTGTGCCAAGACAAGTAAGTATAGTGGAATCTCTTAAAGACTTATAACTGTCAAATATTTACCATGAAATCCAGAAAAGAAATCTTACCGTGTTCAGGAAAACATATGACACTAATAACAGAGTGAACACTTATGTCATAATTTATCTTCCAGTATTCCATAAAGAGCTGCTTGCCTCTCTTATTTCACAGCAAGGAAGTTTTGTGTGGTACATGTTGTTTTTCTGTGGCTTATTTGCTTCCCTGGGCTAGAATTATCCCATGAGGTTGATAATGATTGCTTAGTCATCCATTTTCTACTAGCAAGCACATGACTCCCTAGGAGAAAATTAAGTACTTTGACGTGCATTAACTCTTCCAGACTAATGTAGTGATTTTGAAGCTGAGTTAGTAGCTCACAGCTTAGCTTATAGGCTCAGGGATCTGGAGTCAGAAGGAGCTGAAGAAAGCAGCTCAGAAGTCCACAACATCTCTGAAAGTTGCAGACTAGAACTTGGCAGGTTCTACTGAATATGGTAGGTGTGTTTTGAGGGAAGGCTTCTTCTCCCAAACAGCTAAGGGTCACAATGAAGCACTGTATTTGAATACAGTGTCCACTTTAGCCAAATTTGCAGTCACTCAGAGCTCATGCTTAGCTGCTTTTTCTTGCTCAGTAAGGATGAATGTTGGCTGACAGGTTTATGCACTTTAAAAAAGAATGCAGACACAGGAGATCTGTTGACCTTCGGAATAATGAATAGTTAAGCGAAATATACTTGGAAGTCCCATATTTCATTTTATTTCCCTAGCCTGGGGTTTTATATTATATATAAATATACATTCCTCATAAATTCTCATGTGTTAACTGGGATTTTACTGAAAGCAGAGCCTGAGACAGGACTTGTGTGCAGATAGCTTATTTGGGATGTTCTCGCAGGTAGCATAAGTGAGGGATCAGGAAGAGAGTAAGTCATTATTAAGGTTCTGTTTTTCAGGTAGGAGTTACAGCATCAAGAGCTCAATTTCACTGGGATCACCTGAAAATAATATATAATACTTCCTAGAATTGTCCACATTAAAGATAAGTAGAAGCAATTATTGACTGGCTCCTGTTTCTCATTCATTAATGATTACCTCTGGGGATGTTAACCCCGCACTTCCAAGCTACCTTTGTGTGTGAACTAAGTATCAGGTGGAAAGGGAAGGAAGTGAAGGCGGAAGAAGGCCGATAAGAAGAAGCAGTAGGAGGAGTAGGCATCCTTGAGGATGAAAAGGAGGTGTAGTGGGAATAAATGAGTGAGAGCTGGAAGGGTAGAAGGTGGAGAAAAAACTGTCTCAAATTAAAAGTTCAGAGGACAAACAGGCGGGGATGACATTGTTCATGACGGGCACATAAGGGGTTGCTGGAGTGGGGTTTAGCTGAAGAGAATGGAATGATGAATGTTTTGATTATTTTTTAATACAAAAGTGAGATCACGTGTATGCAGAACATTGTCGTGGAGATAGCCATTTGGGCACTTCTGATAGAAGTTGACCTTCCTTTTCCTCATTCAAAGGAAATAAATTGGCATAGATTATAATTTAATTTTTACTTGACATCCTGGAACAGAAAATAATTTATGTATTTACTGACGGAACTGAAGAAGTAAATGGTGGTGCAATTGAACATTTGTAATTAAAGCAAGAAATTAGGGAGGAAGGCCATTAAAACTTAAAGTAGGAAGTTCCCTGCCAAAACGTAAGTGTAAGCATTAAATCAGAGTTTGCACTCATTTAGAGGGAAGTCATTTTAAGATTTTATCGACTGATTGATTGAGACAGAGTCTCTGCTCTGCTGCCCAGGCTGGAGTGTAGTGGTACCATCAGGCTCACTGCAGCCTCAACTTCCTGGATCCTTCAGCCTCAGTAACCCTTCCTCCCCCTGTCCACTCCCAGTAGCTGGGACTACAGGCACATGCCAACATGCATGGCTATTTTTTTTTCCCTTTTTTTTTTTTTTTTTTTTTTGTAGAGACAGAGCCTCTCACCATATTTCCCAGGAGAGTCTCAAACTCCTGTATGAAGTGATCCTCCCACGTCAGTCTTCCAAAGTGTTGGGGATATAGGCATGAGCAAGATTTTAATATGGAAAAAAAGAGAAGTGATCACCCACGGTTGTTTAACATTTTTTTAAATTTTAATTTTTGTGGGTACATAGTAGGTGTATACATTTACGGGTTACATGAGATGTTTTGATACAGGCATGCAATGCATAATACTCACATTATGGAGAATGTGGTATCCATCCCCCTCAAGCATTTATCCTCTATGTTATAAACAATCCAATTATACTCATAGTTATTTTTAAATGTACAATTAAATTATTATTGACTATAGTCACCCTGTTGTACTATCCAATAGTAAGTCTTATTTATTCTTTCTAATTTTTTTTGTGGTGTGTGTCTGTTTACTTATTAACCATTCCCACCTCCTACCCACCCCACCCTCTGCCACCATATTCTTCCTGGCCTCTGGTAACCATCCTTCTACTCTCTATCTCCATGCATTCAATTGCTTTGATTTTTAGATCCCACAAATAAGTGAGAATATATGATGTTTATCTTTTTGTGCCTGGCTTATTTCACTTAACATAATGATCTTCAGTTTCATCTGTGTTGTTGCAAATGACAGGACCTCATTCTTTTTTATGGCTGAATAGTATTCCATTGTGTATATGTACCACATTTTCGGCTATTGTGAACAGTGCTGCAACAAACCTGGGAGTGCAGGTAATCTCTTTGATATATTGATTTCCTTTCTTTTGGGTATATATCCAGCGGTGGGATTGCTGGATCATATGTTAGCTCAATTTTTAGTTTTCTGAGGAATCTCCAAACTGTTCTCCATAGTGGTTGCTCTAATTTACATTCCTACAACCATGTATGAGGGTTCCCTTTACCCCACCTCCTCGCCAGTATTGCCTGTCTTTTGGATAAAAGCCATTGTAACTGTGGTGAGGTGTTTTCTCACTGTAGTTTTGATTTGCATTTCTCTGATGATCAGTGATGTTGGGCACCAATTCATGTGCCTGTTTTGACATTTGTATGTCTTCTTTTGAGAAATGTCTATTCAAATCTTTTGCTCATTTTTTGACAGGATTATTAGATTTTTCTCCTATAGAGTTGAACTCCTTATATATTTTGATTATTAATCCCTTGCCAGATGGGTAGTTTGCAAATTTTCCCCCCATTCTTTCTGTGGGTTGTCTCTTAACTTGGTTGATTGTTTCCTTTGTTGTGCAGAATCTTTTTAATTTGATGTAATCATATTTATCCATTTTTTCTTTGGTTGCCAGTGCTTGTAGGGTATTACTCAACAAATTTTCACCCAGAACAATGTTCTGGAGATTTTCCCCCAATGTCTCCCTGTAGCAGTTTCATAGTTTGAGGTCTGAAAGTCTTTAATTCATTTTGAATGGTTTTTTTATATGGCGAGAGATGGTAGTCTAGTTTCATTCTTCTGCATGTGGATATCCAGTTTTCCCAGCACCATTTATTGAAGAGATTTTTTTCCCCCCAGTGTATGTTCTTGGCACCTTTTTCAAAAATGAGTTCACTGTAGGTGTGTGGATTTGTTTCTGGTTTCTCTGTTCTGTCCTACCTGTCTATGTGTTTCTTTTTTATGCCAGTACCATGCTGTTCTGGTCAATATAGCTCTGTAGTATAATTTGAAGTCAGGTAATATGATTCCTCTAGTTTTGATCTTTTTTGCTTAGGATAGCTGTGGCTATTCTGGACCTTTTACAGTTCCATATATTAATAAATTTTAGGATTTATTTTTCTATTTCTGTGAAGATTGTCATTGGTATTTTGATAGGGATTGCATTGAATCTGTAGATTGCTTTGAGTAATATGGACATTTTAATAATATTGATTCTTCCAATCCCTGAACAAGGAATATCTTTCCAATGTTTGATGTCCACTTCAATTTCCTTCATCAGTATTTTTTAGTTTTCATTATAGTGATTTTTCTTTAGTTAATTCCTACATATTTAATTTTATGTGTGGCTATTGTAAACGGGATTACTTTTAAAATTTCTTTTCCAGGTTATTCACTGTTGACATATAGAAATGCTACTGATTTTTTATGTTGGTTTTGTATCTTGAAATGTTACTGAATTTGTTTATCAGTTCAAATAGTTTTTTATGAAATCTAAATTTTTCCAAATATAAGATCATATCATCCACAAAAAAGGATAATTTGACTTCTTCCTTTCCAATTTGTATGCCCTTTATTTCTTTCACCTGTCTAATTGCTCTAGTTAGGACTTCCAGTACTCCATGTTGAATAACAGTGGTGAAAGTGGGCATCCTTTTCATATTCCAGATATTAGAAGAAAAGTTTTCAGCTTTTCCCCATTCAGTATGATACTAGCTGTGGATCTGTCACATATGGCTTTCATTATGTTGAGTTATGTTTTTTCTTTTTCTTTTTTTTTTTTTTTTGAGACAGAGTCTTGCACTGTCACCCGGGCTGGAGTGCAGTGACACAATCTTGGCTCACTGCAACCTCCGCCTCCCAGGTTCAAGCAATTCTCCTACCTCAACCTCCTGAGTAGCTGGGATTACAGGCGCTTGCCACCATGCTTGGCTAATTTTTTGTATTTTTAGTAGATACGAGGTTTCACTATGTTGGCCAGGCTGGTTCCGAATGCCTAACCTCATAATCTACCTGCCCGGCCTCCCAAAGTGCTGGGATTACAGGCATGAGCCACCATGCTGAGATATGTTTTTTCTATATCCAGGTTTTTTAGGTTTTTTTTTTTTTAAATCATGAAGGAATGTTGAACTTTATCAAATGCTTTTCAGCATCAGTTGAAATGATCATATGGTTTTTGTCCTTCATTCTGTTTATATGATTTATCACATTGATTGCTTTGCATATGTTGAACCATCCTTGCATCCCAAAGATAAATCCCACTTGTTCATGATGAATAATCTTTTAATTGTATTGTTAAATCTGACTTGCTAGTATTTTATTGAATATTTTTGCGTTGATATTCAGCAGAGATATTGGCCTGTAATTTTCTTTTATCGATGTGTCTTTGTCAGGTTTTGGTATCAGGGTAATACTGACCTCATAGAATGAGTTTGGATGTATTCCCTCCTCCTCTATTTTTCAAAGTGTTTGAGTAGGGTTGGTATTAGTTCCTTAAATGTTTGCTAGAATTCAGGAGTGAAATCATCAGGTCTTGGGCTTTTCTTTACTGGGAGACTTTTTATCACAACTTCTATCTCGTTACTTGTTATATTCAGGTTTTTGGTTTGGTCTGTTCAGGTTTTAGATTTCTTCCTGTTTCAGTCTTTGTAGGTTGTATGTATCTAGAAATTTGTTCATTTCTTCTAGATTTTCCCATTTATTGGCATATAGTTGCTCACAGTAGCCACTAATGATCCTTTGAATTTCTGCAGGATCTGTTGTAATGTCTCTTTTTTCATATCTGATTTTTTTTATTTGTATCTTTTTTTCTTAGTATGGCTAAAGGTTTGTCAGTTTCATTTAACTTTCAAAACAACAACTTTTTGTTTCATTGATCTTTTGTATTGCTTCTTCATTTCAATTTCATTTATTTCTTCTCTGATTTTTATTATTTCTTTTATTCTACTGATTTTGGATTTGGTTTGCTCTTCCTCTTGTAGTTCTTTAAGATGCATCATTGGTTGTTTATTTGAAGTGTTTCCTTTTTTTGATGTAGGCATTTATAGCTATATACTTCCCTTTTAATACTGCTTTTGCTGTATCCCATAGGTTTGGTTGTGTTGTGTTTCAATTATCATTTGTTTCAAGAAATTATTGGTTTCCTTTTTATTTTTTCATTGGTGCACTGGCCACTCAGGAGCATATCATTTAATTTCCATGCATTTGTATAGTTTTCAAAATTCCTATTGTTATTAATTTAATCAAGGCGGTAAAAGATGTATATACTGAAAATTATATAACATTGATGAAAAAAGTTGATGACACAAATAAATAGAAAAATAGGCCAGGTGCACTGGCTCATGCTTGTAATCCCATCACTTTGTGAGGCTAAGGTGGGCAGATCACCTGAGGTCAGAAGTTCAAGACCAGCCTGGCCAACATAGCAAAACCCCATCTCTACTAAAAAATAAAATACAAAAATTAGCTGGGTGTGGTGGCATGCACCTGTAGTCCCAGCTACTTGGGAGGCTGAGGCACGAGAATCATTTGAACCTGGGAGGCAGAGGTTGCAGTGAGCCTAGATTGCACCACTGTACTCTGGCCTGGGTGACAGAGTAAGACTCTTCTTAAAAAAAAAAAAATATATATATATATATATTATATATATATACACACACACACACATACACACACACACACATATATATATAAAATATACACACAC
>NW_016806838.1:430764-451497 GCF_001698545.2 Rhinopithecus bieti
TATATATATATATATTATATATATATACACACACACACACATACACACACACACACATATATATATAAAATACACACACACCATGTTAATGAACTGAAACAATTAGTATTATTTAAACATTCATACTATCCAAAGCAATCTACAGATTCAGTGTAATTCCTATCAAAATTTCACGGTAATTCTTCATAGAAATAGAAAAAAAAATTTATCTGAAACCACAAAAAACTTAAGTAGCCAAAGCTATCTTGAACAAGAAGAATAAAGCTGGAGGCATCACACTACCACATTTCAAGTTATATTGCAAGCTATAATCAAAAGGGTATGGGACTGGCATAAAAACAGACACATTAACAAATGGAGTAGTATAGACATCTCCAGCATAAACCCACCTACCTATGGTCAATTGATTTTTGAGAAGATGTCAAGAACACACCATGGGGAAAGAGCAATTTCTTTGATAAATGGCGTTGGGAAAACTAGATATCCAAATGCAGAAGAATGAAAATGGACCCTTATCTCACTTTTTCTTTACATTTAAAAGTAAAGAAAATGATAATTAAAAATAGTTTAAAAAATCCAGCTCTTTGTGGTTGGAAATAGAAAATAGGGCAGCAGTTACAGTATAACAGAAAGAATATCAATTGCATTGTGGGAAGACTGAAGTTCAAATTCTAGCTTGGCCATTTAGCTTCGTATGATAGTGAGCCAATCACTTTATTTCTCTGAGCCTCAGTTTCTTCACAGATTAAATAAGCATAATATAACCTTAATTCAAGAGTGTGGGACAACTGGATATCCATATGCAAAAGAATAAAGTGGCACCCCCTCCCTTAAACCATATTACAAAAGTAAACTCAAAATGAATCAAATAAATGTAAGACCTAATACTACAAAATTCTTGGAAGAAAGCATAGGTGAAAATGTTTATTTCCTTGGATTAGACAATGATTTCTTAGATGTGACATCAAAAGCACAAGCAACCAAATAGATAAGCTGGAATGTCATCAGAATTAAAAAACTTTTGTACTTCGAAAGACATCATTAAGAAAGTGAAAGATCCTCAAAATAAAGAGACAACACAAGTTTTAGAAAAGGGCAAAGAATCTGAAAAGTAATTCAGTTCTCTAAAGAAGAAATACAAATAGCTAATAGGCACAAGCACATGAAAAGGTGTTTGACATAATTAGCCATCAGGGTAAATTAAAGCTACAATGAGATACCACTTCACATCCACTTGGATGGCTATAATTAAAAAGGCACATACTTGCAAGTGTTGGTGAAAATATGGAGAAATTGGGAACCTCTGGTGGTAGGAATGGAAAATTGTGCAATCGCTTTGGAAAACAGTTTGGCATTTCCTTAACTGGTTAAGCATAGAGCTTACCATATGATCCAGAAAGTCTACTCCTAGGTGTATCCCAAGAGACTTGAAACAGCTACTCAAACAAAAACACAAATGTTTATAGCAGCATTATTCATAGTAGCCAAAAAGTTAAAAGAATTCAGATGTCCATCAATAGATGAATGGATAATAAAATATGGTATAACTATACAACAGAATATTACTTGGCAATAAAAAGAGATAGAAGGGGATATGTGGGAAATCTCTGTACCTTCCTCTCCATTTTGCTATGAACCTAAAACTGCTCCAAAAATATATAGTCTTAATTTAAAAAGAAAAATACAACATACTGATATATTGATAAGTACTACAACATGGACAAACCTTGAAAACATTAAGTGAAAGAAGCCAGACACAAAGGACCACATGTGATATGATTCCATTATATGAAATATCCAGAAGAAGCAAATCTGCAAAGAGAGAAAGTAGATTAGTGATTGCCTGGATGTCTGAGGAATGGGATGATTGAGTGGGTAACAGCTAAGGGCCTTGGGTTTCTTTGGAGAGAAATTAACATTTTTTTCTTTGATATATGTAAATATTGTGAAATAATTGCCCAACAAGTTAACACATCCATCACCTCACAGAGTTATGTGTGTGTGTGTGTCTGTGTGTGTGTGTTGACAACATTCAAGATCTACTCTCTTAACAATGGTGGTTGCCAGGGACTGAGGAGTGGGAGAAATTGGGAGATATTGGTCAAAGGATACAAACTTTCAGTTATAAGAGGAATAGTTTCTGGCAATCCAAAGTATAATCTGGTGACTAGTTATTTTTACTGTACTGTTTATTTGAAATTTGCAATGAACATTTTTTAATTGATTGTGGTAACACTTGTACAACTCTGTGAATCTACTAAAAGCTGTTGAATCTTATACTTTAAGTGGGTGAATTATATGCCATCTCAACTTTATCGCCATAATGCTGTTAAAAAAGGCTATTGTGAAGGATAAACAATGTGAGAAGTATGACTCAGAATACAAAACAGATGTGCAAAAAATACAACTTTTAAGTACCCTATAAAGCAGCACGATTCCTGATTCTGTGATCCTGTTCTTGTAAGCCAGTTGCAAATTTCTTATGAGAAACTACTTCTGAGGGAGCCCTCTGCTTCTCAGCATCACCGTGGAATTAGGGATATTACCTGTTACCTAGAAAGAGGGACAAGTACCTCCATTCACCAGGGTTTCAAGTTTGCCTCTGTCATCATTACAGTCCATTGAAATCCCATGGTGCCCTGTGGTTTCTAGGCCTCACTCAGCATGGCTAGGAACATTGGAGCCTGTGTTCCCTTCTACCCCGACATTTTTGGTCTCACAGTTACATCAGACCTTTCAGGACTCAGGTCTCTAGGGCTCAGCCATCTCATCTCTTGCCAGTCTAGTGGAAGATCTTGCTAGTCTAGGGTAAACCCCTCTTTGCTCCCCTTTTCAGGCCTCTCTGTGGTGTCCCTGTAACTCAATTCTCCTTGATCTTTAAAAGTTGTTATTGACGGCTTCTGAAAACCACAGCCTATCTAAATTGTATGTTTGGGCAGACACGGTGGCTCACACCTATAATCCCAGCACTAGGAGGCCAAAATGGGTGGATCACTTGAGGTCAGTAGTTTGAGACCAGCCTGGCCAACCAGGTGAAAACCCGTCTCCACTAAAAATACAAAATTTGCCTCACATGGTGGGGCACGACTGTAGTCCCAGCTACTTGGGAGGCTGAGGCAGGAGAATCGCTGAACCCGGGAGGCGGAGGTTGCAGTGAGGCAAGATTGCACCACTGCACTCCAGCCTGGGCAACAAGAGTGAAACTCCATCTCAAAATAAATAAATTGTATGGACAAAAATGGCTTATATAGCAAACATATCCAGAAAGTAATAGAAATCGTTACATTCTACTCTTCCAGTACAGCAAAGGAAAGAACAAATGGACCAACTAAATTGCTATAGTAGCTCATTCTGAAGGTTTATATGTCTTGATAGAGTGATGCTATAGAGTGAGTTAAAGATAATACAAACATGGATTGATTGTTATTTTGTATCTGGCATTGTGTAAGTAATTTATATGCACTACTTTTCTTCTTTCAAGAACAAATAAGAACCGCACTTACAAGGAAGTATTGATTTTTGGTCCTCAGTTCCAAGAAATGTGACAATCTGATTCATAAAATAAGCATTCTGAAATTGTTTGCAATACTTTATTGAGTGAATTTAGGTAAGAAACCAGGGATTCTTATTTTATAGTTGCCCACGCTGGTAGTAGAAATAAGTAATGTTATTTAATTTTCAACTTTATTTCCTCCTCGGAAGAAACGGAGCATGATTTTCACTAAAGAAAAAGAACTCTAGGGCAATGTTTTTCTTTGCAACACTGAAGAGAGACCAGCCCCTCTCCTTTGGGGAGTGCCCAGGATAAAGAAGGAAGGCCTCCATCCTGGACTGAATAGTAGGAATAGAGGAACAAAGCTCTAACCCAACTCCCTGTTGTTCCCTGAGTCATACCTTAAGCATTTTCTCCTCTGTAACTGAGAAGTCTGGGCTAGAATAGAGGAGTTCTCAGACCCCCACGTGTGTCACATTCTATGATTGCTATACATATATGGTTGCACAAAATGTGTCACATCAGTTGGTGCCCACTGAAAGCAGAATTTGTGGCATTAATGTCACTGCTATAGATCTTTCTGCACCTTTTGTCATGGAGCAGATAAAGTACAGCAGCTCAGAGCAGTGGAAAGAACATTGAATTTTGACCCAAACCTCTCCATCCTTATTCTGGCTTATCCATTTACTAGCTCTGTTTCTACTCAATCTCCCAGCCACAGTTCTTATCCTACAAAACAAGGATACCTGCTACCTCACCCTACTGCTTAGATCCCATCACTTCATGAATTCTATAGCTGATAAAGTGTCATAAAGTTATAAGACAGAATAATGACTAAAAACATTTCTGGATCAACTTCCTGACCCCTTCTATTTACTTTTTCCTGTAAATTGAAGTCGTTATTCGCTGTAGCTCTCAACACCATCAGACCCAGGAAACTTCTAGTTATCATTTTTCTGGAATCTTATTTTTGTGTTTCTCCAGTAGCTGGAACTGCTGCCACTCTGCTTGTCAGTCTCAGACATCCTGATTCTCACTCACCATTCTAGATGAACAAGCCTCTTATCTGAGACGCAGGTATTTCACATTCTCCTCTGCCAGGTTGCTGTGAATAACCAGTTCTTTAATAACTAAATTTTTAGAGGCCTCTAGCTCCTCTACTTTCTCCTGTGGAAGAGGCCACAAAGAATCCTGGAACTGCCTTTTCCGTGAAAAGGCTCCAGGAAGTCAAGATCAAAACTTAACATAAAAGACAAAAATGGGCCGGGCGCAGTGGCTCACGCCTGTAATCCCAGCACTTTGGGAGGCCGAGGCAGGCAGATCACGAGGTCAGGAGATCAGGACCATCCTGGTTAACATGGTGAAACCCCGTTCTCTACTAAAAATACAAAAAATTAGCCAGGCGCGGTGGCGGGCACCTGTAGTCCCAGCTACTCAGGAGGCTGAGGCAGGAGAATGGCGTGAACCCAGGAGGCAGAGCTCGCAGAGAGCCAAGATCACACCACTGTACTCCAGCCTGGGTGACAGAGTGAGACTCCTTCTCAAAAAAAAAAGAAAAAAAAGAAAAAAGACAAAAATGGTGGTTTAGTCCCCAAGTTGCATTTTTGGCATTCTTTTCCCATCCTGTGTTAATTTGTCATCTAGCCAAAAAGAAAAACAAGTAAAAAATAAAATAAAAGCAAGGCATTGTCCCCTGTAGGTCAGGGTTGGAAATACAAATGGATTAAACTGTTTTTAGGTGAGCCCTAAAGCCATAATTCAATTTGTAAGACTCTACACACTGAGAGTTTGCTGAACTTTCACTATAGCATAATGTGTCATTCAAGGCAGCTTCATGGAAAGACGGAGACTATGTTTGAGAACATTCATCCGGTCATGATCTACAATGAACCGAAAGAATGTCGACACTGAAGTGAGGGGAGAAGGAGGCAGAGGGAGAGGGAGATGCACCCTGCCCTCAAGGATGTCCCTATTACAGAGGCGCTATATCCCTCCCAAGAGCCTGCCTAACATCACATACCTATTATAAGCCTTTGAGATGGGTACTAATATTACCTCAATTTTTCAAAAGAGGAAACAGACACAGCGAGGTTGGGTGACTTGCCTAAAGTCACACAGGTAGTAGAAGGCGAGTCAGAATTCAGTGCAGGCATTTTGGTTGCAGAATCTGTACTCTTAACTGTGTCTCTGCTTCCTCCTGTATAGACGCTGTCAGCACTTTTCCCCCAGGGTGTGAGTCAAACAGAGATATTTCAGATGCTACATTGAAACCTTTCAAATTCCCACATCTCTAAACACTAAGGAGACAATGATCTCTTTTGGTAATTTATAAGCCCAAATGTATCAGAGTCTTTTAAAATATCATGGAGCAGTGCTGTCCACCAGGAGGATGGTTTAGTGCATTTTTAGCTTTTACTTTAAAAATCTGTTTTCTCTAAGTGTTTCCATACTTTCTACACTGCCATCAATAATATGTAATCAGAGAAAGGAGACTTAAACAGGAATAAGCAGCATTCACTTTTTCTAGCTTCTTAGTCATGTTATCAAGATTCTTCAGTGATTTTACTCTGAAAATGTCTACTGAATTCCATCAACATTCCATTATCCCACAGGGCCAATCTTCAGAATTATGAGTTGATATGTGGAAAGTGGTAAGAGCAGTAGATGCAACAGATTTCAATATATTTCCAACAAAATAGACATCAGTAGGCAATAACTAGCATTTCTAATGCTTGATAGTATATTTGGGGGATAAAAGAGTCTATTCAACCTTCCACAAATTCTCTGAGGCAATTAGTTGCTATGAAATATTGCTTTCACTAGAATATTTTAGCTCACTGCCTGCTTCCCTTCTCAACATTCATCCATTACTTCCACCAACTCTCGCTCTCTCTCTCTCTCTTTCTCTCTCTCTCTCTCTCACACACACACACACACACCCCACAAGTGTTCCTGGGACTTTCTGAAATATGGGACATGCATTCTTATCATAAGATTATATAAAAAAAATTAAATATAAAAATTATGGAAATAACAAGAGCACAAACATCATAAACATAATAGATTCTGAAATAACTGTTACTGTTAATATTTGAGAGTGACTGAAGAGTTGGGTTACCCCTCAATGGTGGCCATCACATATACACCTTCCAGAACCCAAAGGAGGTGCTATCATCGGAGACATGTTCTCAGCTCTTTAAAAATGTTATTATCCATGTTTTCTTTAATGCTGAAAACTACAGATCCCTTGCTTTGTGCCTTTGTTGTTTCACACAGTGACACTTTCTTCTATCTCTGGCTGTCCTTTGCTGAGCAAGGAGCCTTTTCCAATCTCTTGAGGTCTGAAACTTTTTCACCAAACTGGCTCCCCTTTCCTCTGGAGACAGGCAGCACTGCATTTTTGTAGGCTCCTTTGCAGTAAGGTGTGGCCACGCGACTGAGTTCTGACCAATAATGTGGACAAAAGTGATGTACAACTAACTTCCAGGCCTGGCCTATAAAAAAACTTCCATGCACTGCTCTGTTTTCTTCCTCCACCTACCAGCAGGAATTATGGATTCAGTGATGGTTCTCAGGCTACAGGGGATGGTGGAGCAACAGATAGAAGAAGCCTGGATCCCTAAATGACTGTATAGAGAAGGGTCACCTCCTCCCAACACAACCCACATTGAAATGTAAAAATAGCAAATAATATACTTTTACAATGTTAAGCCACTAAAATTTGGAAGTTGTTAGTTCCAGCAGATAACTTATCTTGTACATTTACATAAGAGTTATATAACATAATTTAAATGCTATGTTGTCATTTGGATCAGACTTAAATAAGCTTCAACATCACTTGAAAATTATTTCTGTTACCATGCCATGAAGAAAACTAAACTGAGTTTTCTCAGTTTGGAGAGCAAATACCATAAAATGAAATGAAGCCAAACTAATTTAGACCAGTTTAAGAATTTAATTGATTTGATTCACTCTAGCTTATTCACCAATAAATGAAATGTGGTGAAATGATCTTCATATATCTTTCAGATTTTTATGTTCTATTTACATGCATTTTCAAGAGCTTTGTTCCAATGAGCTTGGTTTGTGATTCTGAGCTCCTTCAGAAAGTAGTTTCATATTTAATACATCATGTTTGATTGTTGCTAAGCATCCATTTGGTGCAAATTAATAACAACACAAGCACTGGCTTCAAAAGCCAAAAACAGGATGGGGCTGGAGCGAGGGACACTAGACTGACTGCCCTCTGACTTGCAAAACCAGGAGATTTCACATGTGAATCTCTGTAACAATTTGTTTTTCTTTTGTTTTGGCTTCTGCTCTAGTAAAGAAGACAATAAGAATACAAAATTGTGATTGTGAATTGCTTGATGTTGATTAGCTCCTCTCTAATTCTTGTGCTAAAAAGAAAACTCATCTGCAGAAGGCAAAAAGGCTGCCAAGTGGAGAAGGATGGCTGATCCAGGACTGAGCTGACCACAATATGAAGGGAAATGAAATGGTTTTATGCAGTCATATTAGGCACTGGAACCTGCAAATGAAGCCAAGGGTCAGTTACTGAAGGGGAGACACATGTAGGAATATGAACCTGAAGACAGCTGCTAAACCAAAAGATTGAGCAATGGAGGAGCAAGTTCAGGCTTAACAAATAGTAGGAATGACAGCAGGATATTCAACCATGGTGACAGTTTAGGGCTGAATTTGTTTAGCCCATGCAAAGCCCAAGCCTGGAAGGCTTCTCCTTACCATTTAGCTCTACCCTGCAAGCTTGGTGGATCCTGAGGGCTTTGTAGTGCTGTGAGTGGTAGAGGCAGCTGGCAGGTGGTGGAGGATAAGGTAGGGGATTATTCACAAAAAGCAAGTCGATCTTGGCTGAAACAAAGATACAGGGCTCAAATGAAGATCACACATACTGATAAACAGGCAAAGTGCCATTGTTGCTGAAGGAAAATCTTCATCCTGTGCCAGCAGGAAGGAAAGCTAGTGTGGCAGTTGAGTACAGGGCTCCCAAAAGTGTAGCCTGGGGCACTATAATGGCTCCTCCTTTTGTCAGCTGTGGCCAGTGGGAGATATTGATGAAGTCCAGGCTGGGCCATCCTCAGACACTGACCTGGCTCCTCTTCCTGTTCCCTTCAGGTCATGCCACCTTCTCTTTCCTCTTTCCCCTGAGACCTCTCTTCATTATTTTCCCTTCATATTTTCTCTCCTTCTGCCAGAGACTCTTTCCCTAATCAAAGAGTGGGACTGAACAGAAGCCTTTCTATTTCTCACATTTTCTTTTTGTCCCATTTGCATTGGCCAAAGCAAGCCATACACCATAGCCAAATATCGGTGTGGCAAGCATTATAGTCTTCTTTTAGGGAATAGCCGTCATCCTCCACAAGCACCTTCTAACCCGTCTTTGGTGGATAGGTTTGGACCTGTAGACTCTCAGGATAGGACTAACCTACTCTAGATGGGAGGATCAAAGGGACAGAGAGAAACGATTTTGATATGAAGCTTGAAAAAAATATTGAAGTCAGATACAAAACCCAGAAAGATTTTGGGCTCTGTGAGGAAAGTGAAAAGAAGGTTCATTTGTAAACATTACCAGAATACTTAGATTAGTATTAGTTGCTAAAATTTAGTTAATGAATGACCTCTCTGGGTTTGATCAAGTTAGTTTAAAAGAAAGAAATATTACTGGCTCATTGTTAGGTTGGTGCAAAAGTAATTGCGGTTTTTGTCATTAAAAATAATTAATTTTGCACCAACCTAATATATGCAACAGGAACTTTGAGCCTTAGTTTTTTGGATTTGGATGGGAATGCTAGAAGAATGTAATATCTTTGGGGAAAATTGTATTCTATAAATAAGGAGAGCTCCACAGTTACAAAGATTTGGCAAATATGATTTAAATGTGAGTGGAGGAGTTTCAGTCTACATTTGAATGGAATATTTTCCTTCTTGTTCTTTCCTTGCTGTTATTGTTCCTCCCCTTTCTCCAGTCTCTTCCTCCTTTCATTTCTTCTTATTATTATTATTCTCCTTCTTCATTTCTTCTTCTCCTTCTTCTTCTCCTTCTTCTTTTCTTCTCCTTCTTTTTCTTCTCTTTCTTCTTTTTCTTCTTCTTCTAATTTCCCCTTCGTCTTCCACTTCCCTCCCCTGCTTCTTCTCTTCCTTTTCCTCCTCGTCCTCCTTCCTCATCCTCAGCCTGCTCAACCTCTCTCCTTCTCCTCTCTTCTTTCCTTCTTCCTTAGTATTCTTTTCCTCATAACTATTTATACTACCACTTTTGAAATTCTTTGACTATTTTGTCAATTCTCAAGGAGTTTTCAAATGTAGCTTTTAAATACTAAAACATCAGAAACAATTGATCTGGTTGTATCAATTAGAATTGTATTTGGCTGTATATAATGGAAAAATCCAAAATAACCATTATGTAAATATACCAGGCTCATTATCCCACATTAAAGAAGTCAGAGTTCAGTAGCCCAGGACTGGTTTCATCCTCCATAGTGTCATAAACTTGACACCGACAAGGGCAAGGAGACCTGGTAAGTTCACATACACATCAAGTCAGCAGAACATGGACTCCTGGAAAGCACGACAAATTTTGTAACTCGAACAATGGAACTTCAAATGATTTCTAACTTTAGCTTATAGTGAACTTGTCTTTATTCTCCTTATTGTCCTCTTTTTTTTTTTTTAATTTCTCTCAGCTCCTTTGTTGGTTTCATCTTCCCTTTGCAGCATCCTTGCAACAAAATATACCACATGGTCTTATTCTCCGGTGAGACAGTAACTGTCAGAACTATAGAAGTCACTACCTCTGAGGTGGTGCAGACACGTGCCTATGGTCCTGATGGATCATTGGGAGGTAATAGGATGGATTGCCCAGAACTTCGAAATGGAGTCCAAATGCAAAGAATCAGAGAGAGTTCACACAATCACAAAATGCAACACAAGGGACCCATTGACTTAAGGCATTTTTTGGTGCTTCTGGCTTTTTTCTCTGTTAATAACTGTTGGGTTATACTAATATCATGAGTAGGCAGTGGATGTGGTAGAAAAGGATGTGGGCTTTGATTTCAAATCTACTGAACTTATATTCAGATGTTACCTATCTACCAGTTAAGTGTCTTGGGAAAGTTATTTCTGTAACCTCACTTTCCTCATGTATCAAATGGAGGTAATAGTCTGCACTCCACAGGTCTGTTGTCAGGATTCAATGAGATGATATGCATAAAATTTTTGGCTCTTTGATTTTAAACAAATAACTACAAACTACAGAAAAGCAAGCCATACGAAAATTTATGTTTACAAAATTAGGTAAATTAGTTATTAATAACTTGAATTTTAAATAATAACTACACTGGTTTAAAACATGCCATACCCAAAGGGAATGCAAAGTCTTGTTTAAATAAATCTAATGTGCACACAATTCAAGGAGTAACTGATGTCTGTTTTACTCATTGCTGGTTCCAGGACTAGAATGGTTGTGGGCACGTGATAAGTGTTCAGTAAATATTTGTTGAATGAATAAATACATGAATGAATGAAATAACTTTCTGTTCTGTATGTACTTGGCACCACAGTAGCTGTTGGAAATATAAATGACTCAACTTTCATGCATCTTAGATTCTAAGTCAAGACAAAACAGTAAAATGATTTCAGATATTGATAAATGCTATGAGGAAAATTAAACAGGGCTATGTGACAAAAATTGATTCAAGGAATGTGAAGGAGGCAAAAAGAGGTTGAGATTGGATGGTCAGAGAATTCCTGAGTGATAGGAAAGGACCAGTTATGGAAAGATCTAGATTTGTTGTTGAAGATTTCCCCAACAAGCACTGTATATATTTATTTGACTTATGCTAATAGAAATCTAGCTCATTTTGGAAGCATTTGCTTAAGTTATAAGTTAGTCACAGTGTTTATAGTCATAGATGCAGACACTATCCTATATTCTACAAAACTCAGGAATTCTGAGACTTTAGGGTCTCCAAGAAACTATCATTGAAATGGGCAGTATTTTCAAAAGCATGTTCCAGTAAACATAAGATGATTACAGATGTATTCCTCAGAAAAAGAGAAAAGGTTCTGTGGTCAAATACACTTGGGAACCAGTCCATGAGCACTAATATATTAAGGTCTTAAGAAATTCTGAAGCAGGGAAACACATACTACATGTATTCCAATGTTTTCTGAATGTATTTTCAAAATTTTGTTTTATTTTATTTTTTTCTCTGTACACTTATTAACATAAATATGCAGTTTGAGAAATACTGTTATAGCATTAAAGATGAGGCTTTGGTACAAAGGGAAAAGAAAAAGATAACCCTTTGCCATACTTGTACACTGTTGGTGGGAGTATAAATTAGTTCAGCCATTGTGGAAGACAGCGTGGCAATTCCTCAAAGACCTAAAGACAGAAATACCATTTGACTCAGTAATCCCATTACTGGGTATATACCAAAAAGAATATAAACCATTCTATTATAAAGACACATGCACATGTATGTTCATTGCAGCACTATTCACAATAGCAAAGACATGGAATCAACCTAAATGTCCACCAATAATAGACTGGATAAAGAAAAGGTGGTACATACACACCATGGAATACTATGCAGCCATAAAAAAGAATGAGATTATGTCCTTTGCAGGGACATGGATGGAGCTGGAGGCCATTATCCTTAGCATACTAACACAGGAACAGAAAACTGAATACCGCATACTCTCACTTATTAGTGGGAGCTGAATGATGAGAACACATGGACACAGAGGGGAACAGCACACACTGGGGTGTTCTACTGAAGGGTGGAGGTTGGGAAAGGATCAGGAAAAACAAATTATGGGTACTAGGCTTAATACCTGGGTGATGAAATAATCTGTACAACAAAACTCCATGACACAAGTTTACCTATGTAACAAACCTAAACTTGCACCCTTGAACTTAAAATAAAAGTTGAAAAAAAGAAAGATAATCCTTTGTCATAAGCCTTGCAATTCCAAAATGGGATATTTACACAGAAACTTAAATTAAACTTACCAGAAACTTAAAATAAGCTCCAGGTATCATATTTACATATATTGCCTACTTTGACTAAACTGTTGACCTGACAAGAGAGATGCTCACATTTAGTTTTTGCATACTAGAGGTTTTTAAATTTGCTCTGCTTTGATAGTGGGATGTATTTGTATTTCCTCTATTTTTTTATGAGAATTAATGACAGTCAAGTATATCTTTTTTTTAAATTTTGTTTCATTTTGTTTTGTTGGTATAAGGCAAGCAGTGGAATATGCCAGAAATTTCATGAGCTTTGAACATGTGAACACCACACTTAGCTCTATAACTCCATCACTTGCTAGAGGTGGTTTTAGGCAAATTACTCAAACTTTCTGAACTTCATTTTTCTCATCTGCAAATGGGGATTGTAATAGCCATATTCTACCTTTTGCGGAATAAATCAGGCTGGTGTAAAGGACTTGCAGGAGAATGTCATTCTAGCCACTCTCTGAAATGTTTGCTTGGGGACTCTAGAGTCTTTGCTCTGAAAATCTTTTTAATCCCCCACTGGAGATTCAATGAAAAAAAAAAAAAGGAATGTTTGCTGTTTGTTTCTATAGTGATGACTCATGGAGTGCTGATTTATTGAATCAATTGGTGAAGAAGTAAAATTAATGTCTTATTATATAGGTGTGAAAGAAGCTATTCAGTCAATGCATAAGCAAGGGCTTATCTAGATACTTTATCTCACCCAAACCAAGCTAACAAGAGTCCCTGGCCAGCAGAAGAGTTTCCCTTTAGTTCCCCAAATGTTCTATAGATGTAGACAATCTCAACAACTAACAACTGAATTCATCACATCAGCTGCATAATAATAACTATGGATGTTCTCCAACTATTGTTCCCATGACAGAATCAGTGAGAGGATTTGGCATGCCTAGCTCTTAGATGACTACACTATTTCCAGTGGACCACACACAACCAAGTGAAACAACAACATAATGTTGGTAAAACTGATTAGGTTAAGAACACTATTTTAGAAGATTGTTTAACAAACATATTTTTAGGCCTTAGAGAATGTTCATGAAGGATTTTAAGCCCACTTGTGTGGAGGACTCCTGTATCACACAATGTAAGTGCTCAGGAATTACTTCATGAGTCATTCCTAATATTAACCAAAAGTTGAACTAGTGGTACGTTCTTTTGGTTTGATTGTTTAGTTTTAATCTTAGGGTTGATTTTAGAACTGTGGAATGTAAAAATGGAACCATACTACTGGCATGAAGAGAGGAAAACAGTGCATCATGGGGACTAGGGGAGTTGGATCATTCCACTGCATATTCTTCCTTCTTCTAGGACACTTTGCTTGCTGGTAGAAAATGAGTACAGTTATTTAATGCATCTCTTTCACGAGAATGTTGTAAGAAAAATAAATTGTGGTCAGATTAGGAAGAATCCTAGACTTTATAGAGGCCAGAGACATAATTTTGGTGTTGATTCTACCATCTATCCACCTTAAGCAAGTTACTCCCTGAGCCTTACTTTGCTCTTCTATAAAATCATGACTTCACTGATCATTTCTAAGACATCTTTCGGTGTTCTAATTCTATCATAGTCCAAAATCCATAACCTTTTCTTTCTTTTCTGATTTTTCAAGGCATTCAGATATCTTGCTATTTTGCTTCTTTTCTACTGATTTGCTTCATGTTAAGCCTTACAGGAAGCCCAAGTTATTCCAGTCTCCGCAGGGCTACTACTGGAGTATCAGGAGAGAGGTGAGCTGGTATTTGTGATAGTAGAGGCAAAGCCCCCTTTTCCTGAATCACAAAATTCATGAGATTGAACCTTTAGGTTTAAGCATTGGTCTTTTTGTATACCTGCTGCAGGCACTGTATTGGATTCCAATACCTGGTAAAAGTAAACTTGATCAATAATTGGTGACTTTCAGGCCAGGTGTGGTGGCTCACCCCTGTAATCCCAGCAATTTGGGAGACCTAGGTGGGCAGATCAGTTGAGATCAGGAGTTCAAGATGGTGCAATCCCATCTCTACTAAAAATACAAAAATCAGATGGATGTGGTGGTTCACACTTGTAATCCCAGCTACTCGGGAGGCTGAGACAGGAGAATTGCTTGAGCCTGGGAGGCAGAAGTTGCAGCAAGCTGAGATGGCACCCTTGCACTCCAGCCTGGGCAACAGAGTGGTAAGACTCCATCTCTAAATAAATAAATAAATAAATAAATAAATAAATAAATAAATAAAATAAAAATGTAAAAGAAATTTGGTGACTTAAAAATTGTCTTTTACCATCACCATCTTCTCTGACCTGAACAATATATCAGGCATTAGTTAGTGAGAAAAGTTAAATAATTTGTCTCTGTTATTGAGGTCTTCGTATTCCAGCTACAGTAAAAAGGCTTGCACAGGGAAGTAGATGATAACGTAGACAAGAGGATAGCATGAGTGTTCAACTGTGTGGGATTGGAAATAAGTGCATGAAAACTCCTACAGAGGAGTGGTTGGCGTGGAAAAAAATAGTTTGGATAACACTTCCTGGGGAAACTGAATGCTAAACTTTGAAGAGTGGGAAGATTTAGTATGAAAGTGGCAGATATAATAACAATTGAGAAAAGTTGTAAGGAAAAAATATAAAAAGGTGGTGGGTAGAGACACTGATTTCCCATTGTCTACTCATCTTGTGAACTAAACCTTGCCAAACAGTGTCCTCAAGGCAAAGCACAATCCACTGGGTCATACATCCAAGGATGGAGAACTTTCCTGAAACAAAAGGGAAAGGGAATTTGCACAGGAAAATATAATTCTGCCTGAAAGCAGAAAATCCAGTAATTAACTTGACTTTTCCTTAGCAATTGTAGCAGTTGAGTTTATCCTACGGCCTAAGAAACTTTTGGGTTATAAGGGAATCCTAGTGGTTGCACTTGACTGGCTAAGTTCATCTCTTAGATAATATGTCTTTTTTCTGGGCATGTGGGTGAGAATCAGAACCTTCTTTCAGTATGAGGTGGAAAGGTGGGTGAAGTTACTTCAGGTTCCATGACTGTTGAGAAAGGTATCAGTCATAGTAATTTTCTTCAAGCTAGAAGAGCCATTAAGAGTACCCAGGACTAACAAACCTGTACTTTCTGCACATGTATCCCAGAACTTAAAGCATAATAAAAATAATAAAAAGGAGTACCCAGGTCTTCATTTTATATATGGGAGAATAAGGCCCACAGAACTTTGGGTAACTTATCCAAAGTCATCATAACCATAGGTACATGAGAACCTCTAGGTTATAATTTTGCTGTCATGTTGTCAGGTCATTCTTTTAATGAAAATTATTGGCATTATTTTTCCTATCCCTCTTCCATAACAATAAAATCCCTTTCTGATCCTGTCCTAAAAAACACAACCATTTTTTAGCACCCCATATATGCCCCAATTCTTATGTCCTTAGATACTAACCTGAAGAAAAATTTCACAAAGAATACATATTTCTTGTGGGAATATTTAAGAATATAGATAAGCACAAAAGGAAAATGAAAACCATCTTCAAGTCTGTCCCTAGAGAAAACCATAGATATATACTCCATGTATCCTTCCTATGCATATTATAATATTAAAATATTATAAACATATTTTAATCTAAAAATGGAATTTTACTATTTTATAGTATGCTATTTTTCATATAATATTTGTAAGCAACTTTTCATGTGAATGTATATACTCCTACAGCCCCATTCTTGACTCTGCATAAAAAAGAAATTGGAGTTATTTCTGGTGACTTGTTTAAACCCATTCCATAAAATGCAAAGTTTCTCCAGAAATACTGACCCTGCTTGAAAAAAATGCATTTGGCTGTAGATATACAGAAATGTGAAGCTCTTCCCCTTCTAAAATCTGGTGGTATTATCAACTCCTATTTTAAGCTTGTTTATGGAACTAGAATAATACTGAACATAGATATATAAAGGTGATTACAGCAGTTCAAGTTTGACCTTTGAAAAATCTTTCCCTGTATAAACAAAGTCTGGAATGTTTTAAAACCTCTAAGCCAGTCAATTTCTTTTCTTATTTATCTTAAACCTGAGTCAACAAGGAATGCCCATTTTATTTAAAGAGTAGGAAATGAAAATGCCTTGGTTCCTTAACCATAAATGAAGGAGGTATCTCTGGACACCGTGGGTTCCTTGCCTCGAATCTTCTGCTGCACTCTCAGGGTCCTGCAAACCCGGCCTCATCCTATAGCTCTACCTGATTCCTCAGCATTGGTGGATATGCTCTCACAGTTCTGCTTAGGCTGTTTCTTCACTGTCTCACACCCATGCTGATCTCATTCCCACTTCCATATTTTTATCCAATAAGATTTTCCATGAAACATCCATCCTCTCCTATTTCAACCCCATCCTTGCTTGCAGGCCCAGTTGCGCAGCTTCCCCAGTGCAGCCATCCTGGTGAGATTCATCCCATACTTTACACTCTTATCTGGAACTTGCTGACTCCGAGAGTAAATCTGGTGTGGCGTCACATGTCCATATTTTTTTTTTTTTTTTTTTTTTTTGTCCTTCAGTTTGTATCTCCTCTAAGCTTTCTGACTCCTTTTGATAAATGTTTGTTTTAGCTTTCATTTGTGTTTTGCACAGTAATGTGCACATTACATACTAAATACTCAGGAAATGTGTGTTCATTTATGAATGATTGGGGTAGGGAGTAGAATCCTATTTCTGCCTATTTCTTCTTAGATGTTAGATCTTAGAAAAGTTCCTTAACCTATCTGAGGTTCCTTACAATCCTGAGAATGAAGTGGAAACACTGACCCTAGAAGGCTGTCAGAAAGAAAGAAGGGGTTCAATGTGAAGAGCATGGGGTACAAATAAATTTTAAAAATGTCATCTACTGTCAGAAAGTCCAATGAACTTGCTTCTTTGACTTCATTAAAGGCCCAAAAAACTAAAATATGACCCAGACTCTAAAATTATTATAAAATTCTAACACTTGAAAATATTTTCCAGCATTCTCAAAAGTAAATCTATTATATATATAGTATATACAGAAGGACATATGTAACCATAGTACATATAAAAGATGGTTTGACTGTTACTATGGTCTATAGCCTGTTCCCAAGACTAGAAATAAGTTTGTTTCTTTGAATATTCTAGACTTTCTTCATCCCTGAACTTTACATGCACACACACACACACACACACACACACTTGCATGTAATAGCTGTATTAGAGAGGATGAGATTTGGCCACATATCATTTTAAATTTTACAAAATAATTTCTTAAGTAAAATATAAATATCTTTGTCTCTCACATAAGAGAGGTCCTGAAATAGTCAGTGGCGGTGTCTCCAGGGCAGCAGGAACTGAATCTTCTCCCTGCTGCTCTACCATTATTAGCACATGGCTTTAACTTTCTAATGCAAGATGGCTGTTTGAACTCCCTTCACCAGAAGAAGGAAAGGCAAAGAAGGGCCAGCTTCCTTCCTTTTAAGGGCCTCCTAGAAGTAGCACACTTCCACTCACTTCTCATTGGTCAAACTACACTGGCATTACTTTACGTAGCTACAAAAGATACCTGGAAATGTTATCCTTTAACTGGATGGTTATTTGTTCAGAAAAAAATGAGAGTTATTTTACTAAAGAAGAAGGGAAACATGTATATTGTAGATGCTATTACAATGCCTATAATTCAATGTCTTGCAATCATAAAATACACTTTCTATAGCTTCTCTGCTTAGTTCAAATAGATATGAAATAGCAAAAAAAGAAAGTTATGGAATTCCTAGAATAAAACCCAGAGTGGGTAAGTTAGTAATAGTAGTAAGAAACTTTAAAACTGAAATTTTAAATGATAGAGGTGTTTCAGACATCAGGTAGGGAAAGAAAAATAATTAAGGAGATGATAACTGAAGAAGCTTCAATACTTCCAAATAGTAAAACTTCCGAAGTGTTGGGTTCACTTTCTCTTAAAGTATGAAGTTTGACAGTAGGAAATTCAATGAAATGGTTGGGATCTTATCTCCAAATTTAAAATATGGCACTGTAAAAATAGTTTCCTCTAGTTCTTAGTTAAATTACGAAGGAAAGGAAGAAAGAAAGAAGAAAGGAGGGAGGAAAGGAAGGGAGGGAAGGAGGAAAGAAAGAAAGGAGAGGGAAGGAAGAAGAAAGGAAGGGACAGATTGGGATTGGAAAAATAAATTAGTTTTAGCTCCAAATAATGAAACACTCATTAACATTCACATTAAGTTGTAAAAGAAGCAAGAAACCTGAATATCAGGAGGGTTTCTAGATTATTAAATAAGCATATTACAAAACATAATATATAATATGATCCCATTTTTTATGAATGTCACATTCTTACAACTTTTCTATACATTTGAAGTTATTTCCAAACAAATTTAAAATGAGTGAAATGAACATGAATACTGCAACAAGCTATCACCACACTCTTGTTAGAATGGCTATTATCAAAGAGACAAGAGGTAAGGGCATGGCGAAAGTGTTGGCAAGGGTGTGGAGAAAAGGGAACTCTTGCATACTGTTGGCAAGGATGCAAATTGATACAGCTATTATGGAAAACAATATGGAGGTCTCTCAAAAAATTAAAAGCAGAACTACTACATGATTCAGTCATCCCACTTCAGGGTATATAAATGAAATAAAATGAAGAAAATGAAATTAGTATATTGAAGAAATATCTGCACCCTTATGCATTATTCACAATAGTCGTGGAATCAACGTGTGTCCATCAACAAATAAATGGATCAAGAAAAAATATATATACGATGGAATATTATTCAGCCTTAGAAAAGGTAATATCGCCATTTGTGACAACACAGATGACCCTACAAGACATTATGCTAAGTGGAATATGCCAGACATAGAAAGATGAATACAGCAATAGCTCATTTGTATATGAAATCTGAAAAAGTTGAAGTTACATAGAACCAGAGAGTAGAATAGGAGTCAGGGGATACCTGGAACTAGAGGATGGGGAAAATGGGTATATGTTGGCCAAAGGATACAAACTCTTAGTTATAAGACGAATAAATTTTGGGGATCTATTGCATGGAATGGTGACTACAGTTAATAATACTGTATTATGTACTTTAAGTTGGCTAAGATAGTAGATATTAAGTGTTCTCACTACAAAAAAAGTGGTAATCATGTGAGGCGATGGATATGTTAATTAGCTTGGTTGGGGTAATCATCTTACAATGTAAAAATATGTTAAATCATCATATTGTACACCTTAAATATATACAATTTTTATTTTGTCAATTATACCCTCAGTGAATCTTGTGGGGCAGGGGAAGACAACATATGTTTGTTAGATATATAGAAAAATAGGTAATGGGTGGATGTAAACAGAAATCAGTGTATATATAGATGGATACAGAATTTGAAAGATGGGGTGGGTTGGGGGAGCGCGAGGGGGGTTTGTAAATGAGCAATTCTGCCTTCTCATGGAAACTGAAAGCTAAATATTCAAAGTATATGAGTAGACTGCCTGATAGCATTAACTTAAGGCTGGTTAAGGGAAAGAACTGAAACTAAATACACTAAAACCATCAACAGTGGATATCTTTGAATTGTAAGGTTATGGTGATCTCTGTTTTCTTTGTACTTTTCTGTATGTTCTAATCTTTCTGATTTTGTTGGTAATGAATAAGAATTTGTTCTATGTATTTATATGTGAATATAAATATATATATTCTATATTCTATAATATATAATATATATTCTATATTACATATAGAATATATAGAATATATATATAATGTATTTATATATATATAGACCCCAGTCTATTCATCTCAGGAAACTGAATTTATCTAGAGTACTCAAGGGCTGTATGTAACACTCCTGCAGTTTTAGGTAAGACCATGACTGAGACTGGTAGTTCTTATTGTGCTAGAAAGTTTTAATGGCAAATGGCTCATTGGGATGGTACCCATCATAGAACCATTGGGCAGCTATATGGGGGAAAACTTCTATATCACTATCTAGAACTAAGTTAATCAGGAGTTTGAGACCAGCCTGGCCAACATGGTGAAACCCCATCTCTACTAAAAATATAAAAATTAGCCGGGCATCATGGCGCATACCTATAATCCCAGCTACTGAGGAGGCTGAGGCAGGAGAATTGCTTGAATTTGGGAGGCACAGGTTGCAGTGAGCTGAGATATCGTGCCACTGCACTCCAACCTGGGTGATACAGCGAGACTCCATCTCAGGAAAAAA
>NW_016806838.1:453143-458311 GCF_001698545.2 Rhinopithecus bieti
ATATATATAATGGGTATTATACATAACATTAAAATGTAATAGAAATATCAAAAGTTGATGAAATCAGCTTTTTACATTCTGATCCATAAATTTAATGAATTTATATTTTGGTGACGTAAGCTCCCATAGTTTCATGATACAACTATCAGAATATTTTTATTTGTCCAGTGCTTCTGCAGAAAAATTGCTTAGACTTAGAGGGTTTGTTGGCAGGGGCCTATCACATTTGATTCACTTCCTTATGTTGGAAGGAGAATGCATTGGTAACATGTCAGGGAGCTTTGAGATCTGTCCTCGTTCAAGGACAGACTACTTGGCTACAGGACCCAGAACCGTAAAAATAAAAGATTCGAAGATATAGGTTTAAATCAAATCTGAATTCTGATCACCGAAGCAAACACCTAATGCTGTCTAAACCTGGGGACTATTGTTTTCTTGGCAGTATGGCTACTATAAACCCTGGCTTAACAGAATGTGAGTTCCTGAGCTCTTTCCCCACAGGAGTGTTGAGAGCATTTCCACGCTTCCACACAAACATCGCTAATGTTCCTTGCACTTATGTGGATTTCTGAAAAACACTTTGAGTTTGGCCTTACCACAGAAGATGACTTTGGGGAGAGTGAGGCAGAGTAACCATTGGCAATCATGCTTCATGTCTCCGTGAAGGTTGACCGGTGTTGACCTTTCCTGGCAGAATCCCAGTGGTCTGCATTTGGATAGTTGTCAGTATCCTGAACCCAGTTAAAGGAAGAGAGAAGCCCAGGTTTTGGAGGGCACATTGAGGTTTATCTGACCTAAACATCCACCTGAAACAGGCTGCCATACAGTCTCTGCCCAGAGATTTCTCATAAAGTAGAACTTTCCCATGCACAAGGTAAACCTCTATTCGCTATTGCATGAATAGTATTATTAAATCCCTCTTTTATGTGAAAGTGGGATCTCCTTTCATGTTGCTCTCACTGGTACTTTCTGCCTTTGTACATTGACATTGGGTAAATGGATGCTGTCTTGACCACATTTCATATTTCCCAATGCTGAAGATAGCTGTCACATGTTTCAGGTTTTTCTGAAGAAGTCCAAGTTAAAAATGTCCATTTTCTCTTACTGTTCCTCATATAACTTGACTTCTAGACTCCTTCTATCTTGGTTTCCCAGCAGCAAACAGTTTCTAGTTTATTATTTTCTCCAATAAAATGTGGCTTATGTTCCAGCAGAGGCCTGGCCCATGTGGAGCACTGAGGCCATTGCTTCCAGTGATCTGTTGGGGTTTTGTTTTGTTTTGTTTTCTAGCTGCTGTGTCATGATCTTGGCTCACATTGAGCCTGCCTTCAATAAAACCCCTGGATCTTTTCACAGGACTCCTGCCAAGCCACAGCTCCTCCCTCGATATTTGTGGAATTGATAGTTTAAAAAACAACATTCACATTTTTTCATATTATAAAAGCAATACACAGTAATTGTAGGAAATTTAGAAAATGTAGTTAAGTAAATATTTTAAAAATCAGCAATAATCCCACTATTCAGAGAAGCCTGCAGCTGATACTCTGGTGATTATCAGGGGTAGCAAACTCAGATACCAGCAGGGTCCAGGCAAATGTGATAGATGTATGAAGAAGGTTGGGAGTGAGACACTAGGGCATAAGCGGACCAGTTGCCATTTTAAAATGCCAGTCATTATTCAGCTCCTGGCTACCAATTGCTGTCTAGGAGTAAGGGCTCTAAAAAGCCTGAAACAGAAAATCTAAATGTTTTCAAGAGGCATTGTAAATGTAGAATTTTATAAGAAATATCCTTATTAAGTATTAGCATCACATTTATGTTGACCAATGAATTTACATCTTTAGACCTTCTTGGGTCCTTGAGCGGCTAGCAGTGTGGCCCCTCTGGTGTATATCCTTTCATTTTGCATTCTTTCTTCTCTCCATCTCTCAGGAAAAAAAAAAAAAGGGGCTTATTCTCCATTATATAACAACTGGCAGTGATGTGTGATCATGTGAGTTAACCCTAGATATCTTTGCATAGCTGACCACTCCTTTTTGGCTTCCCTCTCATTGTCCCTAATATCCACACAGAGTCATTTCTTTCCTATTTTCCACATAGCCTTCTCATTTCCACTGCACAGTTTGTGCTGGGTTAGATCCCTGCCTGAGCTTCACTCCATGCTCACATCTATCACTCCATGATTTGGCCCCAAACGCCGCCTCTCTTTACTGTGCTCCTCATTCTCAGGCTGCAAAAAAGATAAGCCTTTGGAGTCCAAATGACCCATGTTCAAACCCAGCTCTGCACTTTAATAAGCAGTATAACCCTGTGGAAAATTGCTTTGACCTCTCCAAAACCTAGTTTTCACAGCCACAATGTTGGAAATAATAATGCTTACCTTGAAAAAGTAGTTTAGAGGATTAATAATACTGTATATAAAGTATCAGGAAATTGCAGCTGTTATAATAATATTATACTTGGTTTTAATCATCTATGAGTGTCTATAACTGTTCTCCCCAACTTGATTAGGAAATAAAGGCCACCTTAAAATATTCATTGAGCAAATGAATAAATTCAAAAATGATTAAATGAAGAAATGGAAAAGCACAAGCAGGCTGGAAGATCCAAGTTATTCTTAAAGATAGAGATATAGGGAAGTACTCCAAACCAAGAAAGGAAGAAAAGCACTCACACTGGGGAACTGTTTCTTTCCTAACTGACCCTGACTTTTTATATTACAGAGAAATGCTGGCATTAGAACAAGTGCCTCCTCAGACTAATATTGATTTTAATCATTAATTACTAAACAGCTTGTGTACTCTGTGATTTTTCCAATATGTGGGCAACAGACTTCTCAACTCAGCCTTCTTGGAAGTGTTTCATCACACTAGAGACGTGTCCCTAACTTATCCAGTGGCCGACCTTTCCCTGAACACCTAAAAATACATACATTGCAGTGCCAGCTTCTGGACAGATGCTCACCTCGCCCTGCTCATTGGAAGCTCCACCTAAGCCTTGTTGCCAGGAAATGCCACAAGGCCTGTGGGGCTGCTTTGTAGGCTCAATAGGTATGTTTTAAGTAAATGGTTGGCCAAAAAATATTCATTGGAAGGAGATAAAAAATCTCTTATTCACCCTCTCCCTCACTCTCTGCACTTTACTAGCTGAATAATCCTGTGAAAAATTAGTTGAATATTTTTGAAACTTAGTTCCTCATCCATAAAACTGGGATAATAATAACTATTTCTCACTCTCAGCATTAGTTAGGTTGCCTTTGGCTGTAAGTAAAAGAAATCCTGACTAAAAGTAGTTTAAAAGTAGCTTAAACAATAAGGACATTTATAATCTTAAATAACAAGATGTCTAAAAGTAGATGATTCAGAAGCCCGTTGATGTCTGGGCCCCAAGGCAGCCTCTCTGTCATTCTCCTCGTTCCTGTCATGGTCGTACAATGGCAGTCATCACATCCCCTCGTGACAGCATGACTTTTAACACAGGAACCAAAGGGCTCTCCTGTGCGTTTTGTTGTTGTTGTTTAACTTAAGGAGAAAAAGCTTCCCTAGAAACCACCAGAAGATTTCTTTTTAACTTCCATTGGCCAGACATCAACCACATACCCATGCCTAAACTGGGACAGAAGGAATTATTATGATTGGTTCATACCAATCATGGGCCATCCCCTGGGGCTGGAGGAAAGCATTAGGCTCCTTTCCCTGAGCACCTTGCATCCTTATATCTGAACAAAATGGGATGTTGAGCATCCAGGAAAAAGAGGAAATGATTGTTAAATAATAGCTAATAGTGATCACTATAATTTATTGCTGGGTAGCCATGTGCCAAGCTCTGTCTTAGAGACATTTTGTATGTGAACACCTCATAATGCATCTCTATGACTTAAGAACTGGCATTCACATTTTACAGACAGGGAAACAGAGCCTTGATAGGTTAAATCAATTTCCTAATGTCACACAGGTAGCAAGCTGGCAAGTAGAAAGACCGGGCTTTAAAGCCAGGCAGATGGTTTCCAAATCCTACGCAACGAAGCCTCAATCTATGCTAGCCTCCCCTGTAAGGGTCTACCACTCCCTCCACTGGGCAAAGATAACCCTGAACCATCCAAAATAAGGTCTTAGATGTGAAGTGAGTACATGAAGACTGGGTAAGCGCTTAGGTTGCCAGGGCAACAATATGGTTACCCACCTAGTGGATAGTTTCTACTGACAACATTGATAATACATCCTGCTTATTGTAGGCCAGGGATCCTTGTGACCTGTCTCAATCAATCATTATAACAACCAGCAAGTTCAACATTCTTCCCCTTAGGCTAAAATAGAAAATGAGGCTCAATTAACTTGCCCAAGGAGGTAAGAACCTAGATTTGAACTCAGTTTTGCTTGATTCCAAGGTCCGTGCTCTTTGTTCCTGCACCCCTCAGCTTATTAAAACATTTAATAAATGAATAAAGTTTACATCTACATCAGCCAGGAATCAGTCCTCCAACATGCAGGGAATTCCCCCACTGAAATATCAACCAGGAAGAGTAACTCCCCCAGGATACAGGAACTATGAAGCTGTGATTCATTAATAATTAACCAACAGATTTAATCATGAAGAAAATAATATTTATGTAGCTGGTCCTTCCTATAAAGCTGTTGAGAGTTTGTTTCTACTTCTGTTAAGACATTTATTATATCTTTACAGTTTATTGTGAATTCATTGGTGTCCTGATCTCACTTTGAGATGGTAAGCTCCCTGAAGACAAACCATTTTTTCCCTTCTCTCTTGATCTTTTCATGCTGTCTAGCACAACCTAGTAGTTGCTCTATGCTCAAGAACTACATGTGACATATTTTTAAATAACATTTTTATTTTGCTATATTTTGGATTTACTGAAAAGTTGTAAAGATTGTACAGAGAGCTGGTATACACTCTCTAGTGTTTTCTTAGTTGTCACACAACCTTCATATATTTGTCAAGACGAACAACTTGACATTGTTTCTAAATTAACTAAACTACAGAGTTTCATCAGATGTCATTAATTTTTCCACTAATGCCCTTTTCTGTTCTAAGATCCAATCTAGGATACCACAATACACAGTATGTGTAGCATTTTACTTTGAAGACAGTTTATTACTTTAACTGTCTAAATGTGGTAAGAAAGGAATCATATATATATATATATATAT
>NW_016806838.1:458641-502105 GCF_001698545.2 Rhinopithecus bieti
ATATATATATATATAGCACACGCGCGAGAGAGAGTTTTATTTATAATAATAACATTAAAAATAGCCAGGATTTACTAAGTTCTTACTATGCACCAGACACAATTCTAAGAAGTTTATATTTATTATGCCATTTCTTTCCTTACAAATACTCTATGAGGCAGGTACTATGTAGCTCCGTTTTAAACATAGGAAACTTAGGCAGGCAGCCTTCATGTCCCTTAGCTTGTAGGAGCCATGATTCAAAACCAGTCAGACCCTCACATGCCCTATCTAAATGCAATATTTTAGAATCAGCTGCAAAGATGTGAAAGGAGTATTAGGTGGCTTAAAAAAATTTTTTTAACTAGTGTGTTATGGTGAAAGGTAAGGCTGGAATAGTTGCTGTTCTTTTCAGACTTATTTTTCAGGGCTTCTGTTTTTCCATTCACCTCCTACAAATGGAGAAAGGGCAGTATGCAGAGGCTGTAAGACTTTTGCTAAAAGAGAACTGAAGGTCCTGACACCTCATCTCAAACTTCTTCCGGTCTCATGTACTAGAGTGTCACATCCAAGCCTGGGATATAAATGATAAATGAATGTGGTTGATCATCATTTTTCCCCTTGCTAAACCTCACCCAAGTGCTCTCACGCTGAAAGAGCAGAGGTGTTGAAAGAAAGAATGGAGGAGAACTGGCAGAGCACCATGGTGAGGCTCAAAGGGCAGGCTGGCATCTCCCTGGCACAGGATGTTCCCAGTTACAGCTACTTGAGCTCCATTTAATTTACAATGGGGAGACTAATAAAATATTAGCAATGAACAACAAATCCCAAAAATGCTCAGAACTAAACTATTGTCCTTTGAACTCACAATTTTTCTCTTTCCTCTTACTATTCAACACAATGTTTGAGAGAACCACTTTTCATTTGAAAATTCCTGTTGTAGGCATAGAGATTTATTATCATAGGTTTATAGTTATGGTTAGTGGCTAATAAATTACTGCATAAACAGGCCCTCATATTTTTTTATTAAGTATGGTAGCAGGGCCAAGAGTTAAAAGGAGAATGAGAGGCTGCAAAAATAGCTCATCACGAGATCTTTCCATCCATTCATTACTCATTCAACAAAAAAATGCTGTGTCCCTGTACGTGCCCAGCACTAAGTCATGTTCTCTATGTAGAAGGGAAGCTATATATGAGACTAAATCATCAGTCTAGTGTTATAGTTCCTATTTAAGAAATATCTATGTACATGGCTTTACAAATTGCCCATCACTACCCATAAGTGGTACTTAAACTAATTCTACAGCTTGCAGACAGCAATACATGAAATGGAACAGAGTAATGTTGAAAATATCTGGTCCATCACACACATTAAATCAAAATATTCTTTCATGAAACTTTCATTTCAGTAACATATAGGTGGTATGTGTGTGAGAGAGACAGAGAGAAGGAGAGAGAAAAACAGGAATATATTTCTTACCATTGATTTTAGTCAAAGAAGTTTCAATGGCACTGTTCAGTTGGGAAACAAATGTGGAAGTGGGAAATTCCTCCTGAAGTGGGAGGAGGAAGACAGGAAGAGTCTCCATAATGCTTGAGTTGAGTCTTGAATAATAGTTTTTTACCAGGTGGATTATATGATGAAGGATGTGCTAAACTAACAACAGCAGAATGGGAAAAGCACAGGAAGGCCCAAAAGCTTGTGATATTATGAGCACTACAAGTTCTGCCTTTCTCCTGATATTTGAGAGCTATGGAGCTTATACACTGTCAGACGACCAGAGAGAATTACTACCTTGTGTGTGCCTGAGAGCAGAACTTCTCCAATTTAATGTGCACTCGAATCACCTGGGGATGTTGTTAAACTGTGCAATCTGATTCAGGAGGTCTGGGATGGGTCCTGACACTGCATTCTAACAAGTTCCCAGGTGATGTTGATGCTGCTCATCCAGGCACTATGCCTTGAGAATCAAGGCCTGTTCTTAGAGAACGAGAAAGCATTGTTTCCAGTGTTCTGATTTTATTCCAGGACTATATATGATCCCTGTGATCTGCCTAGATGTAGGCAGCCTTCTGGTGTGTGGGAATGCAGGGAGTTGCAGAACCAGGTAAAATGCTGTCTAACAGTCATTGAATACTACCATCTGGCAGGTGCTGTTTTAGGTCCATTATGGGTAGGTTCTTATTAGAAAATATAACAAGCTGAAAGGTAGGCACTATTATTATTGCCATTTTATATATAAGGAAATTCAGTAACTTCCTTGAGGTCACAGGATGTGGTAGAGCAAGAATTGGAATCCCAGGCTCTTACCAGTATAGTTATCCTTTGCTGTTTGAGTGGTTGGAACTGAGAGTGTACTCAGTCCTGTCTTTCTTGGCAGGGCCATTTTCCCGTTGTCTTTTTAGATTTTTCCTCTACAAATGGCGGTATAAGCACTTACGAAACAAAGTGGAAATAGCACATACTTCACGAGGTTGTCTTAAGGGTTAATATAAATAGCGCATGTAAAACACTCAGGTTACTGTCTGACAGCAGGAGGCCTATAAAACACTGTTATTTAGATTACATTGTTGGTTATGAGACCAGAAATGTCAGAGGTTTTAGAGCCAGACTTCCTTCTTCTCCCCACCCCAAACAATTCCCTAATCTTCTTATACAGTTGTCTAGGAAAATGTCACGGCTTGGGGAATTTTTGTTGTGTATTATCTGGGATAATTTTTTCTTTTGTATTGTTTGTTTGGGATTGGCTTTTGGATTGTTTTAAGGGAGTGGAAGAAGAAGTTTCTTTTCTTATCCCGGCAGAAAACTGTATCCCATTAAAGATATATGGCAACAGAAACTAATCGCACCTTCTTGAAAGGTCCTAATGCCAACTCCAGAACATCCTCAGCACATCACAAAAACATACTAGATTACTAGCTGAAATGGAGTACCTGGGCTTACATTCTTTCAGCTATTATGAATCCCAAACCATTAGTGGTTGCCAGTAGCCACATTCCATCACTTCTTTTCCTCTAGAAAGTATTGCCTTTAGGTTGGTGATGGGTCCTATCAAAGAAACAATATATTTTGCTCTCAGATAAATTCAAGTCTATGATGCTACATGTCAAGATTAAATATATTGATTACTTTGAAAGGTTTCCTTCTGAGATAACTTCAAATTCTTTTACATTCTTTTATTCTTTTCCTCTGTTTTCCTTCCATGTGAAAATTTGGACAAATTATTATCACTATTTTGCCACGTCAATCCTTAACTTGCTGTGTGCTGACAAATGTCTAATTGAGCACAAGGCTTAAAATCATTGAGCATTGCCTGAGTGAAGTTTGGCTGTGGAAAGTAAGAATGGAATGAAATAACATTTAATTTAATAAGGATGAAATGAAACTGTAACCTACCAACCTTGGTTCTTCTTGATGTATCTTTGGGCCCGAGATGAGGTTTCAGTGTTTCTTTGCCAAGTGTGGAAAAATTTGGAGAATAACTTACTAGCAATCTTCTCACCAAGGAGTAGGGAGAACTATTTTTATTGAATTATAGAATATTAAATTTAGAAAAAAACTGTTGTAGATTATACAAATCACTTATCTTGCCCAGTATTTTACAAATGAGAAAACTGAGGCCCAGGTAATTTAGCCCATTGTCACACAGCTAATCAATTGATGGCCAAGGAAAACGAGACATTTGGGTCTCTTTTCCACTTTATCAGCAGCAATTTTATTTATGCCACTTATTCTATGTTTATCCCTATATTATTATACTAGATATACTAGGGAAGGTGGTTACAGTTGCTCTAAAATTGAAACTACAGATGGTGTAATGTTTCTAAAATTCAGGTAAGAAGATATCAGAGGTTAGGGTATAGCATTCCGGGTGATCTATTCCTGAAATGTGGACCTCTGAGCTGCAAGTCTGGGGCAGCTCTTGAATGCACAATTAAAGGGAGGAAAGGTTTCATTGGAACACAAGCAGTCTTCTTGGAGGGGCAACTTTCTCTTTCTATCACATGACACACACATGAGTAGCCATTGTGTGTGTGTGTGTGTGTGTGTGTGTGTGTGTGTGTGTGTGTTAGGGGAGGGAGGAGAACTAAGGCAAGTCCCTGTTGCTGGAACAGTCCAGCCTCACCAAGAAGTCACAGTGCTCCCATCTTCCCCAGTTCCAAGTTGGGTGGGACCCAGTCACATTTCCCATGGATGTCCGTGTAGGCCATCTGAAATGCTATTTCAGAGACAGAGTGTTCTAAATCAGGTTTTGTGTTTTGGCAGAGGACTGGAACCCTCTTTTCTAATATTACTTCTGTGGGAAAGTGTTTTCTGAGCTCCAAACAACTCAACTTACAAATGCATTTTTGGAATATGACCCATTTATATGCTGAGGACTGCTTGTTCCAGGGGGAAAACAACTTCCCATGTACAGCTTGGTGGAACCAATGGAGGCATTTCTTATGTTGATATTATTCAAAGAATATTATATAATGTGCCTGAAATCTGAAGCACATTCAAGCTTTCTTCCAGGTAGGGTTGGTTACTAGGTAAGCAGCTCTCCTATGAGGTAGAATGTAAGGATGAGATGAGTCCCTCCTTTCCTATTGATGCCCTCGGCTTGGTCTTATCAAGCTCTCTGAAACTGCCAAACCAAGTAATGTGGTTTGGGAGGCTTAGAATGTTGTCTAAGAATGTTATCTCTCTATAAGTATTTTCCACACTATGAACTAGAAAAAAAACTTATTTACGTACATATTTTTTCTACTCCATAGACTGTGAGAAGAATATTAAAAACAAAATACATCCCACCCATCTTTTATTTGTTTTGTTATTTTCTCCTTTTGGGCAAACCAAGTAATTAATGCCAAGTAAGTGCCAATTAAGGTGGTAGTTTTATGTGTGCTGAATCAGTATGTTGGGCACAACTTTTTCTTAAACCCAGGTTCTTATTTCTGTTTTGACTATTAAAAATACAGATTCACAGGTCCTACTCCTAAAGACTTTCAGGGAAGTGAGAGATAGGATTTTGTAACCTGTATATTTTAAACCTCTCAAGAAAAATTAGTAAAGTCGCTTCTGAGGCAAGATATAATATTTACTGATTCACTAATCAATTAATTTAATTATTCCTTCTTTCCTTATATACCAAAATGTGTTTATTGCAATGTAGGTACTGGGTGCCAGGCATAGAAAGACAAGAAAAGCACATGCATAGTAAGAGAAGAAAGTGATGTGGGAGCTACTGATATTTTTTGGTGAAATTTGGGAGACTGGCATCACAAAAGTCTTCACAGAAGCATTTATTTATTCACGAGGTAACAGCTGAGTCATAGAACGTCTAAATTATTAAGCTAGATAGCTTGATTCAAAGCTCAGCTCTACCACTTCCAAACTTAGAACCACTGTCAAGTTGCTTAGCTTTCTGTGTCTCAGTTTTCTCATCTGTAAAACGGGGCAATCTTAGTACCTACCTCAGAGAGCTGCCATGAAGATTAAATGTGCTGATGTAGCTCAGGTGCTTAGAAAAGTGACCTCAAGCTTCGGCACGCATCAGAATCTCCTGGAACTCTTGTTAATTAACATACATTTCTGGGTCACCACCCCGAGTTTCTGATTCAATAGATATAGGGTGGAACTGAGAATTTGCATTTCTAAAAATTTCCCAGGCAGAGGGGAATGTCAGTGCATGGCATGGAAGTGAAAGCAGGGGACAGAAGACAGAGAAACTGACAGAGAGACAGGATGGACCATGGCCACCAGACTGTAAAGAGCCTTGTCCCATTTAAGTGTAGATGTTATCTGAGAGTAACCAGAGATCCTATTATCAGCCATTAGCACCTTCGCTGAAATTAAGTTATCAGAGTATTCTGTCAATGTGTCAAACCCTGGAGAAATCTGACTCATGCCTCAATTTTGATGGCCCCAATAGATCAGTGTTTCGTCTTTGGAAAATCAACCCACACCACTGAGTCACAGGCACCTGCAGGTGCTCAGTTGTCCAGACCCCTGTGGTGGAACCTGTGGATTGGATCCATGATCACACCTGGAATTGCCTATCAGCATCTGCATACTCATCTTCTCCAATCCCCAAATGCACATTGCTTTTATTTGCAGACTTTAAAAAATACAGCATCGGGAGGCTTAGAATGTTGTCTAAGAATGTTATCTCTCTATAAGTATTTTCCACACTATGAACTAGAAAAAAAACTTATTTACGTACATTTTTTTTACTCCAGAAACTGTCAGAAGAATATTAAAACAAAACACATCCCACTCATCTTTTTGTTTCTTTTGTTATTTTTCTCCTTTCGGGCAAACCAAGTAATTAATGAGTTTTAAGTTTAACAGATAATTCCTGAATTGCAGTTCATTGTGCATGCCTGTGTCTGTGTAAGAAATGCAGATAACTTAGCTGCCCTGTGGCTGTTTTCATGCATCTCATTCTACCAGCACTTTGTACAACTTTACACACTCCAGACACACCAAACCCAAGGAAAGTCCAATATGGGTGGCAGTGGCTTTCATCCTGGGGCCACTATGAAGGCAGGTTTGACTACTTGGGGCATGACATGCGGTAACAAAAGGAAAAAGAGAAATCAGGGACAGGCAGTTTTCCTCTGGCATCTGAACAATAATATGGATGTGTCATGATAAAAGGAACAGGGAGAGTCACAAGGAGGAGAACTGCTCTTACTGTTACATCAAAATTGAAGAAGTAGGAGGAGGCTGGAGGTGGAGAGAAATCACATAATAGGAGAAAGTACTTTGGTGGGTAGAATTTATAGACAGAAAGCCCACTGACTGTGGCATCACTCCCAATAATAGTTTTAGCCTTACTTCATCCTGCCTGCTTTATAGATAAGATTTATTAACATACTTAGCAAAGAATTACCCCTGCTTTCTACAGCATCTAATCCAGAGCAAAGCACTGCTTCCTTGAACTCTCCCGAAAATCATTTAAGTTCAAATCCTGTTAAGTCTTTTCTAACATCCTCTTCCTGTGTGATACCCCACTAGCTCCAAGGTGTGTGTTTACTCTCATTACAATGAGCAATAAACCCAAATTACTCAACTGCAGGTGTTTTCTTGATGGCCTTTGGCTGGAGGATATTGACACTAGAAATTCTTGAGCTATTAGAGACAGACTCAGTCATTTTGACCTTATTTTTTCAATGAGTATGTGGGTTATTTTCCCACTCCCACCTCCCCCAGCCCACGAAAGTCTTTAGAGCAATTGAAAGCAACCAAAACTTGTCCATAGGATCACTCACTGTGTTCCTCGACTCAGTGAGCCCTCCTCACCCCTCTACTCTGCTCTGAATGCTACTAAGAAAAACTAAAACAAATTAACTTGAATGTTTTGAGAACGCTTCTTCCCTCCTTTTCAGTTTCACAACTTGACATGAAATATTGTAAACCTAGAATAAATACACATGACAGCCTCTACTTTCAGACTAGAAATCTGGACTGCTCTAGTTTATTTTAATTTTAAACCCAGCCCATTTTTATTTTTTCCACTGTAAGGCGTGGAACTGTTGCATTAAAAATGTATCTTTTTCATATAACATTACAACACATCTAAATCTATAAGGAATATTCTGAAGTGTAGATATGCTACATGGTACTTTTCCAGTAGTAAATGTGGGCCAGTTTGATGCAGGAAAAAAGAACAGCTACTTGATTGAAACTCACAAGACTGGGGGGTTTTTAGTCTGAGTTTTCCACGAACCATCACTTTGACCTTGGAAAAGCCATGTTTTCTAAGCCTAAATTATCTATCATCCATTAAACATTTATTGAAAACTTGCTCTACGCATGATATTAGGATAAGTTGCTAGCTCTATTCCTTAAGTAGTTTGCAAATAATATAATGTGATATGTATTGCATAGAAGCATGTTTTTAAAAGTACTACAGGAGCACTGAAAAGGAAGGCTTAATTCACTTGTCATGGTCGCTAAAAATGGCTGTAATGTTTTTATACACAGGACAACCTATGGTCTCAAACCAGGCTACTTAGGGTCCACTCTGACTCAACTTACCAGGGCTGGGCAATCTATTTGTATCTTGGTTTCCTGATCTGTAAAGTGGAAATAATAATTGTACCTATCTCATCAGGAATTATGAGGATTACATTAATTTATATGTACAAACTGCAGAGAACAGTGATTCAGCAACCACTCAAAAAACATGTTTAATGTTGTTGTGATTATTTCTAGTTATAGTGCTAGATAATCTGTATATTTCCTCACAAATTCAAACTTTATAATTTTTCCTAGTGTGGAAGCAAATAGTCTAAAGTCATTTCTTTGAATATCTGAGTATGGATCTTTGGAAAATATGAAATCTTTCAAGGATCATAAGTCACTTTTAATAAAGCCTACACTTGGTGAATTGAATTTTTCTCTAAGTCAAGAACAACGAAGCAGGCAAACCTACAAGGGATATATTTCACTCAAAATTCTAAGCTCTGTAAGAGCAAGCATGTTGTCTTATTCATTGCTATATCCCTAGCACCTATAGCAGTACCTAACACATAGTGGATTAGTGGATTCTCAGCAAATACTTGTTCAATGAATAAATGAATGTTTGGCACATAAAGACAAGTACTGCTTTATTTATTTTATCTTTTATTTTTATTTTTTTACAGAGTCTCTCTCTGTTGCCCAGGATGGAGTGCAATGGCGCTATCTCAGCTCACTGCAGCCTCCGCCTCCCGGGTTCAAGTGATTCTACTGCCTCAGCCTCCCAAGTAGCTGGGATTACGAGCATGTGCCACCATGCCCAGCTAATTTTTGTATTTTTAGTAGAGATGGGGTTTCACCATGTTGGCCTGGATTGTCTCCATCTCTTGACATCATGATCCACCCACCTCGGCCTCCCAAAGAGCTGGGATTACAGGCGTGAGCCACTGCGCCCAGCCGATGCGTACGTATTTTAATTCTCTTCAGTTACTTGAATTATGTATAAAGAATTCTAATTTAATAGAGTGATAATTCTCAACCTATTTTCCCCCATAGACCTAAGATATATGGTGTTCTTATATTAATAATGTCAATTACAAAAGCATTTCGATCCAACTCAGAGCAGAAGGGAAAAGGAAAAGAAATATGGATACCATGGAAGCACATTAGAATCACAGGAGGAAATACGTATTGTGGGACAGTCCCCAGATTCTGACTGTTCAAAGTGAGCATGACTTTTGTGTGTCCTTTGACAATCACTGACAATGATGGAGGTCTCAAGTAGTGGTCCCCGGGCTCTAACCTCATTCAGTTTTATCACTGACTTAAATAAGGGTGTAGACAGCATACTTAGAAAATTTGCCAATGACACAAATCTGCATGGGATAACAGATACTTAACATACTGAAGGCAAAAATTAAGCTCTGAATGATCTCAGCTTGTGAAATTATAGGATCATTCTAACAAGAATGTTTTGTTTAAAAATTCTACTCTGCAGATAGAGAATATGAGGTAAGTATTGGGAGAGGTCTATTGTTGTGCAGCAAAGTATTTAAAAGACTGAGGGATTATAGTTGAAAGTAAATTCAACATGAATCAACTGAGTGATCTGACAGCAAAATAACTATACAGGCACTTAAGAGGAATTAATGGAAATAGTATTCATGAGAATGGATGTGATGGATCCATTTTACCCTCCTCTGATCACATACACATTCGTTTGTTTGTTTGTTTATTTATTTATTTATTTTGAGACAAGATCTTGCTTTGTTACCCAGGCTGGAGTGCAGTGCCATGATCTCGGCTCACTGCAGCCTCAACCTCCTGGGCTCAAGTGATCCTCTCATCTCGGCCTCCCAAGTAACTAGGACTAGAGGCACACATCACCATGCCCGACTAATTTTTTATTTTTGTAAAGACATGGTTTTGCCATGTTGCTTAGGCTGGTCTTGAACTCCTGAGCTCAAGTGATCTGCCCACCTCAGCCTCCTAAAGTGCTGGATTACAGGTGTGGGCCACCATCCCTGGCCCTATTATTTACTTAAAGTCTCTTCTCTCATCTCTTTTCTCTTCTTTCTCTTGCAGGAAGACAGCATTACATGGGTTGGGCAGGGGAGAGGAGGTCATCAGAGAAAGGATGGTACGGTAGGAGTCGAGGCTTGTACAAAGATGGTGTCTGAGTAGGGCACTCGCCCAAAAAAGATTGGAAAAATAAATTTATTGAGGATGATAGGAGCTATGTTTTCCCATTGTTAGAGAAAAGAGGTATACGTTGGAAAAGGAGAAAAACGAGAATAAACCCTATGGTGTTGGATTGGAATTGCGGGATTGTTGCAAACTCATGATTTTCAATATATAAAAGTAGACATAGAAATAAAGAAGTAAATTTATATACATACATATGTATAAAATATGTATGAAAGGGAAAAGATAACTCAGAGAATGAGAGAAAATATTTGTAAATCATATATTTGAGGAGTTAATATCCAAAATTCTTAAAGGACTCTTACAACCCTACACAAAAAAGACCAATTAAAACATGAGCAAAAGCCAAAAAAATTAAATACTTAAGCATACATTCAATAAAATATTTACAATATCTCTATGAGTGAAGCTACAAAGCTCTAATAAAAGGAATCGGAGAGGAACTAAATAAATGGAGGGATATTCCATATTTATGTACAGGAAGACTCAGTGTGGTCAATATGTCAGTTATTCCCACCCTGATCTGTAGATTAAATGGCATCCCAGTCTAAACTGCATCATTTTCTGGATGTTGACAAAATGATTCTAGAGTTTATATGGGAAGGCAAAAGATCTAGAGTAGTCAATAAAATATTGAAGGAGAAGAACAATGTCAGAGGACCAAACCAACCTGACTTTCAGATTTATCGTAAAGCTACAGTAATCAAGAGAGTGTGGTCTGAGTGAAAGGACAAACAAATACATCAGTGGAACAGAATACAGAGCCCAGAAATAGACCCACACAAATACATAGTTAACTTATCTTTGATGAAGGTCCAAACATGATTCAACAGAGAAGAGATAATCTTTTCAATATATAGTGCTGGAACAAGAGGATACCCACTTGAAAGAAAAAAAAAAAAGAGATTCTAGGCACAGAACTCATAACCTTCACAAAAATTAACTCACAATAGATAATAGACCTAGATGTAAAATTCTAAACCATAAAACTCCTAGAAGATAACATGGAAGAAAATCTAGGGTTTGGTGATAGCTTTTTAGAAACAGTGCAAAAGGTAAAATCTATAAAAAATTGATAAGCTGGACTTTATTAAAAAGAAAAGCAGGCCAAGCACAGTGGCTTATGCCTGTAATCCCAGCACTTTGGGAGGCCGAGGTGGGCAGATCACGAGGTCAGGAGTTCAAGACCAGCCTGGCCAATATGGTGAAACACCATTATTACTAAAAATACAAAATAATAGCCGGGCATGGTGGTGGGCGCCTGTAGTCCCAACTACTCGGGAGGCTAAGGCAGAAGAATTGCTTGAACCCAGGAGGCGGAGGTTGCAGAGAGCCGAGATCGCGCCACTGCACTCCAGCCTGGGTAATAGAGAGAGACTCCATTTCAAAAAAATAATAAATAAATAAATAAATAAATAAATAAAAATTGCTCTGCAAAAGACACTGTCAAGAGAATGAGAAGACAAATACCAGGCAGGAGAAAATATTTATAAAAGACATATCTAACAAAGAACTCTTATTCAAAATACAAAATAACTCTTAACAGTAGAAAACAAGAAAACAACGATAAGAAAATAATCTGATTTTAAAAATGGGCAAAAGATCTGAACTGACGCCTCACTAAAGAAGATGGCAAATAAGGCATTGCAAATGGCTTTAAGCATATAAATTTGACAAATGGCAAATAAGCATATAAAAATTCTCAACATCATGTCAATAGGCAGCTACAAATCAAAATAATGAGATGCCCATTAGAATGGTGAAAATCCCAAACACTGTCAACACCAAATGCTGGTGAGGATGTGGAGTAACAGGAAATCTCATTCATTGCTGGTGGCAATGCAAAATGGTATGGCCCCTTCAGCAGAGTTTGTCAGTTTCTTACAAAATTAAACCTACTATATGATCTGTCAATCACACTCCTTGATATTTACCCAAACAAGTTAAAAGCTTACATTCACACAACTACTTGCACATGAACACTTAAGGCAACTTTCTATTGTCAAAACTTGGAAGCAATCAAGTTGTCCTCCAACAGGTGAATGAACAAATAAACTGTGGTATATCCAGACAATGAAATATTATTCAGTGCTAAAAAGAAATGAGTTATTTGAGCCATGAAAAGACAGGGAAACTTACATGCATATTAAGTGAAAGAAGCTAATCTGAAATGACATTCACCTATATGACATTCTGGAAAAGGCAAAACTATGGGGACAATTAGAAATTCAGTGGTTGCCAGAGCTTAGTGGGGAGGATGGGATGAATAGGCAGAGCACAGAGGATGTTTAGGGCAGTGAAGCTATTCTGTGTGAAACTATAATGGTGGATTTAGGTCATTATACTCTTGTTCAAACTCAAAAAAGTACACCACCAAGAGTGAATCTGTAAACTATGGACTTTGGTTGATAATGTTGTGTTCATGTAGCTGTATTCATTGTATTACTCCTGTGTCGGACTTTGATAGTCAGGGAGACTATGCATATGTTGGGGCAGGCAGTATATATGAGCTTTCTGTTCTTTCTGCTCAACTTTTCTGTGAACCTAAAAGTTTATATTTATAATGTCATGTACAACCATTGAGAGGCAGGCTAGTGGGGACTCCAAAGCCAGGTTGTCTAGGTGTGAATTCAGCTTTCCACTTGTTAGCTTCAGCAAGTCATTTATTTAATCTTTCTGTGTTTTCTTTACTATAGGCTAATTATAGTACCTATCTAATAGAGTTGCCATGCAAGTGAAATGAATTAATGTATAAAAATTCATTGGTATGGAGTGTGGCATACACTAAATGCTCAATAAATGTTAGCAAACAAAATTCTAATCTTATTTACCACCATTCTTAACATTAGCTACACTTTAGCCTCACTCCTTCTGCTCTCCAAAATCCTCTTCAAACTCAGACCTCATCCCATAAACTCCTTTTCTCTCTGTATTTTCTTCTTGCCATTAACATTTGTTTTGCTAGTAACATTTTGTTCTTCTCAAGGTGAACAAAAAGAGGCTATTTGGTCACTTTTCATTTTTGTCCCTCATTGATTATGCTTCATTCTTCACACAAGCTGACAAACACAGAATTTCTCTTAGCAGTAGAAGCAGGAATATGTGGCTGTGAGAACTCAGAAAAAGCATCTAGAAGAGTAACAATATCTATATTTGGTGTTAGGAAAATGGCCATGTTGATTTTGGTAACAACTAACATATGTTGAGTATCACCCTGTGCCAGGCACTGTGCTTAGGTGTTTTACATGTATTATCTCATTTAGTTCTCACATTAAAACCTGTGTTTTACCAACTTTTCAAAATTTCTACAATGAATATATTGCTTCTATAAGCTGAAAATTTTATTTGTAAATGTATATTCACAAACTAATAAATAGGCCCTGTTAAGATGAAAGTCATCAGTTTGGCGAAGATTCTAGGAAGTACTCCCTAATAAGTGAGATTTTGTTTAAAGGGTTGGGGTTGCTTTACTTGGAAAGAAAGGGGATCCTGGAGTGCATTAGACGTGCTAGGTATTTTTACATATTTTAAAGATAGTTAGAAGAGGAATTTGACTTGGTTTCTTTGACTTCAAAAAGTAAGCGAGAACTGATTATTCAAGGGAGGCAAATTTTTGCTCAACTTAAGAATGCCCTTTCAGACAATTCTATCCCAAACGGCAATTATCTAAATCAACAACTATTTACAGATTTATGCATCCAGGGGAAGGCTGGACGAGGGGAAGGCTGGACGAGGGGAAGCCTAAGGTCATTTTCAATTCTGAAATTGTGTTTATATTAATGCAGATTAATCAGAGAGAAGAGCCAATGTCTACCTTTTTTTGTTGGAAAAAAAAAAAAACGTGATTCTATGTCAACTTTGGAAAAAAACAACGTAGTGTCTGGGTAAGTGAAGAATGATTGTGAAGCTTATGGACTGCTTCAGTGCAATCGTAATATTGTTATCAGAAAATCAAAAGGCATAAAAAGCAAAAAGAAAACGGCTTATTTATGTAGCAGTTAGAAAGATGACAGAACACAAATCTGATTTAAATGTTATCGACTCCCTCCCTCAGGTTGATCTGCATACCCCCTTCCTTTAATTTCCCGCACTCTCCCTATTACGATCTTTTGCATAATTCACATTCTCTTGCCATGAGACTCAGTCCTGTTCCTATCTGTGTCACCCGTAAGCCACAGGCTTCCTCGCCCATTTGAACTGCTTTATTCCGTAAAGCAGAGACTTCTACTGGGGTTAACTTTGTTGAGCAACAGATCTACCCTAGATTCCCCTTCACCTTCAGCCCCGTTTGCTGTAGGATACCAACCTCCCACTCACTGTGTCAGGGCTCTCACACAGTAGAAGTCCTTGCAGCCCCAGCCCTTCTGTCCTCAGGTCTGATGGCTGCAAATCCTGGCAAAGCTGTGAAGCCCGCGCAGGGCACCTTCAGCGGCCTGGGCTGGGCCCGGCGCAGGACTCCAGCCAGAGGGCGCCAGCGCCCACCAAGTGCAGAAGCCCGGGGAAACCAACCAGGGGCTCCCCGACATTTCCTCAGTTAGCCAGAGTCGGGGGGCTCAGACATCTGGTAAGAAGAATCTTTCTCCCAGTACTCCCCAACTACAGTTTGCTTCTCTGCCCATTTCTTCTGGGCTGTCGCTGCCCCCTCACCCTCAGCTTAGTATGGGACCCCGAGGAGCCTCTCCCGGCTGAGGCCGGGACTCCTGCGGCCAGGCTCCCACGTCAGGTCCCCGGAGGCTCCTGCGCCTTCCCGGGCACCTGAAGTGGAAAGGAGGGGGTGCGGGGCTGAGGGCAGGATGAGAGCCCCGGAGGTGCGTTGGGTGGGAGACCGGGGAGCGCACCGGGTCAGGAGGGAGGAGATGAGAGGAGGCCAGACAGGGGCTTTCGGTTTCCCTGGGTCTGATTGGAGGTTGGCCCGATGAGTCGGAGCTGGGGACGCGCCCATCTCCGCCGGCTCCTGCTAGAGCCTCCGGCTCAGCCCCTCCCTGGAGCCGCTTTGTCCCGGGTGACGGCGGCGGAGGTTGCGGGGAGGAGCGGGCAGCGCGCAGAGACCCACCGACCCACGGCCGCAAAGAGCGGGAGGCGGGGCGCGCCGCGCCGCGTACGGCCTCACGCCCAGGCCCACGGGCACCGCACCGCCCCCTCGCGCTCTCACCGGCGGGCAGGTGAGCAGGCAACGCCGAGCGCTGTAGCAGCTGGCCCCAGCGGACGCCCCAGCCGCCGCCTCCGCCTCCGCCTCCGCCGGCGCATCGCTGACGCCCAGCAGGTCGGTTATGTAACCGCGCCGGCCAGGCTCGCCCAGGCACTCCGTCCCGCCGGGGCTGACAGCAGCCCCCGGGTCGTGCCGGGGGACCGCGGCGGGGTTCTGGCCGCGGGACCGGGTCTGGGTGCAGGGCAGGGGCGGTGGCGGGGGTGGGGTTTGTCTCCAGATCTGTGGTCAGTCCCGGCTGCGGCCGTGGGGACGGAGATCTCCCACGACCCCCCTCTAGGGGGCGCGGGTCCCAAGGAGCCCCTTCCCCACTGCCTGTGGCCCGGGGATTCGCCTTCCTGGAAGCAGCCGCAGGTGCGTAAGTGAAGGAGCAAGGATGACGCCTGTGATCCCGGAGACTGAGGCTTAGAGAGGGGGCTAGAAGAGGCTAGCTAACTGGATGCAGAGAGCAAAGAAGATCGAGAGACCCCCCCTTCTTTCCAAATGCAGAGGCTGGGGAGGTGATAGGTGCGCTGAGGTGCAGCAGGCTGAGAATTGTCCTGCTTGGGTTTAGCGGGCTTGGGTCATCTAAAAATAACTTCAAGTTTGAAAAGTGAAATGGACTGGAGCGCAGTGTGCCGGGTTCGTCCTGCCTGTGGGATGCTTCGCTCCAGAAGTCACTAGAGGGAACAGGCAAATCCCAGCCGCCTGATCCCTTGGCCGCCTCCAGGTCTCGCTGGTTTCCAGGGTGCCTCGGTTTGCCTTTTAGTTAATGATTTATTCTTCAAGGCACTTCTGCCTTTTTCTTATCCCAAAATGAATTATAGCAGAGTGCATGCTTTGAATCTTTCCTGTTTCTTACAATGGGATAGAGGTGTTCAACTGCCAAATGAATTTTTTTTTTTTTTTAAGTCTCAATTTAGTAAAAACAAAAGTTTCTGGGACTCCTTTAATACACATTCCCACAATTTTCCACAATTGGAGATGAAGGGATATCACAGCATTCCAGCTCACACTTCTCTCTCCCTTCAGCCAGAATTTCACTTACCATACAGAGGGGAGGCTTTAGGAAATGTAGGACAACTTTAACAGTGCAACTCAAATTTCACATCTTTATGGTCCTTTATTACATCAACTTCAAAACAAAGAACAAATGTATCACAAGGCACCACGCAACACTTGCTAACCGGCCTCTGCATTCTGGGGGCACAGTGAAGCTGGAAATACCCAAAAGCTGGGAAGGATCAAGAGGCAGGTCAGCACTGATGGTGGAACTAGGCAGGGGAGTAAGCATTTGGCTGCTTTTCAGCATACTCATTGATTTTCTTTAGCCTTAGAGCTATTATATTATGATCAGCCATTGAGTTGAATTAGTCTAAAATGTGAGTTGCACTTTGATTTTAATTCCACTGCAAATCAAATCAGCATTTATTGAGCATCTACTACCTGAGTCCAGTCCATAGAATTTTGTGAGGGAAAAGTGTTCTCATCTAAAGCTACATGATTCTAAGAGCTCTCAAAATGCTTAATGTGTGCAGGTCCTCCAGAACTCACCTAAATTTGGCAGGACATGACTCTTTCTCCAGTGATGAACATTTAACAGACAGAAGTGGAAACTAGAGAGCTTTCTCATTTGCAAGTGCACATCACAGTGTTAAAAACCACTTGCATAATCATTTGCAGATAGTCATACATATCACAAATTATTTTTATTGAGACTAACGTTGATAGTCTCCGAGGTCTCATTTTCCTGTTCATTTTACTTTCTGTAGCATCCATTCAATTGAATCGGTAATTATTTGTTGGGCACCTACTGTGTGCTTTCTAGGTCCTGTGCCAGAGGCTAAAAGGATGAGGCCCATGCCTCCCAGAAATCAATTTAGCAGAAAAGGAGAAGAAAATAAATGATAATGATTCAACATCATGAGTGTTTAATGAAGATAGAAACAAGTTTAGTGGGAGCCAACAAAAGAAAGAGTGGAAGGAATCTGGAAGAGTTTACATTGTGTCTGGATCCCAATAGGTGGTAGGAGTTGTCTAGAGAAGGGGCTGGGTGTTCCACATTGAAGGAACAGCATACACACATGGCAGAAAGGTCACATTCAGAGGACCCCTACATGTTCTGAGGGAAGATGGGAATGTTTAGAAAGGTTTCACTGAGGCTGGATTGTGAATATACCCTGCTAAGGAGGAGAAATCATCTGGCCTTTAATGGTAGAAATGATTTCATCTAACTTACATTTTGCAAAAGCGACTTTGGAGTTGTGAGGAGGTGGGGTTGCAAAAAGGAATGAGGAAATTTTAGACCATTGGAGTGGCACAGGCCAAAACAAAACAAAAACCCCAAAACAAAACAAAACTCATAAAATGAAATGTGCCTGAACCAGATGGCCTGGAGGAAAGAGAAGAGATCTATACAGAGCCATTTCAGGGGGAGGATCAGTAGCATTGGTCACCAAGTGGATGGTGGTATGGAAGGAGAAGCTTAGATGTCTAGAGGATGGTCAGGCTTTTAACTGAGTTAGGGAGTAAGTAAGAGCAGACTTAAGACACATGGAGAATTTTTATTTTGAACAACCAAATGAAAATGTTCAGTAGGCACTTTTATTTTCACATGTAATTTCTTCATTTCTGGTGCCCACCTTCTGCTGATTTCATTTCCCTTCATTTCTGAGACTGCGTAAAGCTGCTTTTAGAGAAGAAGGAGAGACAATAACAGGAAGTTGTTTCTACCTTTATCCCCAAAAGTGATACTATGAACTCAGTTATTTGAACTACTACTAGTAGTAACAGGGATAATAATGATAATATCTAACATTTATTCAGTGCTTACTACATACTGAGCACAAGGTAGTTAGAACTGTACATGGTTTATCACATCTGATCTTCCCACTAACCTTATGAGGCAGGCACTGTTGTTATTCTCAGATGACTGACAAGAAAACCAAGGCAAAGAGAGGATATCGTACGTAGGTCACACAGTTTGTAAGAAGTGCACCTAGAATTGAAGCCCAGGCTCTGACCAGCATTCTGAATTACCAACGTGAATTAATGCATTAAAATAATTATTTTTTATCCTGGAATATGTTTTTGCCCTAGGTTTGGATATTTGTGGCTGATGCCATAAAAGAGAACTAGACTGAGATAGGAGTCCTGGCTTTTGACTGGGCTCTACACCTGATTTGCTGTGTAATGTTTGCAATGTCACATCCCATCTCAGGCTTTCATTATTTTAAATCTGTATATTCATGGAACAAGTGGTTGGTTAGATGCTCTCTAGGGAGTCTTGACATCCTGAAGTCTTGCTGTTTGCTTTCTCAAATTCTCTGCTACTGGAACCGTTGGTTCGGGTTAAGGTCGTACCTGTCTGATCACTTAGAGCATAGAAATACTTCAAAGAGGATTAACACAAATGGTGGCTTCTCCTTAATAGCTTGGTGTGAACTGATCCATTTTACAGAGCTAATGGGAGTGCCTGAGGTTGGGGAAGCTTGCTTCTGGAAGGACAACCCTGCCTGCATGGGCACTAAAGTAGAGGAATCTCCATTGTCACTTACCAGTTTCTTTTCTGTAGACATGTTACTTTGACTCTACCAGAGTTTCCTCATGTCTGAGAAACTGGGGCAATTAATGCACATATTGTGAGATTGTTGTGAGGATTGAAGCAGGTACTATAAACCAGGCACCAGCACAAGTCCGTCTCAGTGAAGGTGCTCAGGAAATGGAGGTCCCACCCTTTGCCCCTAGGGTAAACGACATGTAGAGAGGGAAAGGTAGAGTGTTTCTGAAGACAAAGTTTCCTACTTCCTAGTTTTGATAGGGGCCACCTCTTGGTTGAGTATCATCTATTTATCTAAGAAAGAAATGTATGTTGGTAGTATAAAAACACACAGCACATTACGTAACTTTCAAAATGTGCGTCTCTCAAGTATTCATTAATAGGTTACCTTCTCAGAGATAGAGAAGCGGTCAACATTCCCACAACACAGAGTTTTCAATTCTTCTTTTGCCAGCTTATAAGGAGGCCAATATTGCTGTAAATAAAGAAATAGTAATGCCATGGTTGGTCATACTGGATTCTATTATTATGGCATAGAATAGAGAGGGGACAGAATGATTTTCTGTTCTGTGTGTGTCTGTGCACAGATGCGTGCTGTGTCTTCCTGAAGCGTTTTCTGCCTCTGCCTATAAAGTGTTCACTGTTCTTGTGTCTTTTCGCTTGTTACCAACTCCAGGTGTCATATATTGTAAGTTAAATTAATTAGTTGAGGAATATTTTTAAAGATAGAAGCAGCTTTAAACTCAACGGAAACTTCAAAAATCCCTTAAAATGAGTGACCATGAATGGTACTTTCCAGAAGTTAAAGAAATGCTTCCAAATACAGAGCAAACTCCCTGCAGTTCAAAATGCCCACAGAAAAATTTTTTTTTATAGTATGGATGGAAACAGCCTTATTTTCATATCTGATCTTCTATACTCAACTTACTGTAAGACCAGCAATGAAATTTGGGGATCCTAAGCTTTGCAATGTGTGCATGAAAAGACGTTGTAATGGTAGCTATTGGACCAAAAGAAAATGTATTATTTTAGAACTAAGTCCTAGATTTTATTACTGTTTCCTTAGTTCTTTGTGGGAATAATTGCTTTATTATATCATGTAATTGAGATTTGCCTGTTCCAAAATATTATAATTTCTTTGAAGCCATGGGCCATGCCTTAACACTTCTCAGACAGTGTTGGGAATGAAGTGTAAAGAGCACGGACTTGGCATGAAAAAGCCTGGATCTCAATCCTGGTGCTGTCATTTCCCTGCTATGTGACCTTGAGCTGCCCATTGACCTAACAGTCCTAGGAGCTGGCATTTGTTGAATGCTGCCCCTGTTCCAGATGCTTTGCTCAGCATGCTACATACGTTATCTCATTTAATCCTTACAACAACTCCACGAGGTGGGTATTATCATCACTATTTACGGAAGAGCACACCCTTAGGATCAGGGGGAATAAACCACTCAGTGCCGGGTCTCTGAATTGTAGTTTTCTTATCTGTACAATTAGGAAAATAATACTTAATCTCCCCACTTTACAGAGGTGTAAGGGTGACGTACTGGGAGTTTGTGAAAGTGCGCGGAAAAATGGAATGCTTTGCACAGATGTTGAGGATGATTGTCACAATAGGGACCTACTAATAACAAGAAATCAATTATAGGTGGGCCTGGTATAGTACCATGGCTGTGAGAAGAAAGATGTCCAAATGCATATAAAATACATTTATATAATGCATTAAGAATGTTGTATTTCCTTGCCCTGTTCTTTGGTACAAATAGATTGTTTTTTTCAGGGGTAACTTATTTGTTGTCAGTACCAGTGTGGGTCAGGTCAGGCCAGGGCTGATCAGGACATGGAACTGGGTCCAGCTGGTGAAGGGGGAAGGAGACTGTGGTTTGAAGAGGAGAGGTACTGCCAGAGGGGTGTTTTAGTATAAACAGAGAAGGGTGAAAGTCAAAGCCAAGGTCGAGGAAAGGATAGGCATGATGTGGAGTGCAAGAAGGAGTCATCATCAGGATTTACATCAAGTGTGAGTGACAGGCAGGACATGGAGTTTGTTCGTGAAGACTAGGAATATTTTCCAGTGTCTGCTGAGGCCTGTCCACTCAGCAGGAAAACTAGGGACCCTCTGCCCTGAAGTTTTAATTTTTTTTTTTCTTGGACATATGTGCTTTCTAGAAAACTTTGGAAAACACAGGAAAGTATAAAAGAGAATTAAAATAACATATTACCATGAACAATTGACAATAACTATAAACATTTGGATGTACTTTTCAATTTTTATATGCGTATTTTTATAGAAATGGAATTATAACTGTGTACAGAATTTTGCACTCTGCATTTCACTGAAAATTTAAAATAACTTTCATATGAGGCCAATAATCTTTTGAATGTTTTCTCATTAGCTGCGTAGCATTTCCATGCATAATTTTATCATAATTCATTTACACTTTCCCCCATTGTTGAACATTCAGATCCTTCCCAATTATTTAAAATATCATATATACTACTTTGATAAACATCTTTGAGCACAAATTTTTTCTATGTTTTGGATTATTTTCTTAGGAAAGATTGTTAGAAGTGGAACTATTGGCTCAAACAGACCTTCTTAAGGCTTTCTCTGTATACTGACATTGCCTTTAATTGTTTTTTTAGCAAGTTATACTCATGAACATTCCCACAAGCAATGAGGGAGAATGCAGATGTCACCTCTGTCCTTCTTGTAAGCACTCTTTTTGGTGAAGATAAGGGCTGAATGGTGTTAGTGCTTTCCAGAGATAGACTCTGCCCTGGAAATATTCATGCCCAACAATTGGTTCAAGGAAGTTAGGCTTTCTTTTAGGGAGTTGAGGATGAGTGGGTGGGGATCTGGTAGATTCAACATACATGAGTGTTTGTAGGAAAGTTGATTTCTGTGGATGGCTTGTCTCCTGATATTTCTGTTATCAGCAGCCTGGCCCATGGATATAGCAGCCTCAGTGAGAGACCTGACTGCTGACAGCTGTCATCACAGCCTACTGATCTGCTAATGCACACTTACGCTAAGTAGAATAGAACCAACTCTGCTTATGTGAGAACTGCTTCAGTATGCTTCTTCTGGCTTCTCAATTCAACAAAAACAGTTTTTAAATCCCGAAAAGTTATCCTGAAAAATATTGACAGCAAATATGGGCACTTATTTACATTAGTTCTGTTGTTGCTTTAGTTGGTTTTGACTAGCTCACCTTCTGTTTTTGGGCAAGCTTCAGACAGGCAGGTCTTTGTTCACCTTCTTCTCACTGAGACACAATGCAGAGAAAACCGTTTTGAATAAATAACTGAGATAACCAGTTGGAATCTTCTTAAAAATCACTTAAATGGTCATTTTTCTAATTTGATGACTATTCCAATTAGTCTTTTCAAAGAAAAAAAAGGCTTTACATTTCCTATTAGGCTACCATATCAATTTTAGTATTTTGATTATATTGACCAATTTGTTGAGGTAAACAGCCAATTTGGATTATCTTCCCCCATAAATGTGTCTAAAAGTCAGGCTAGATTAATTTAATTGATAATTTATTTTGACTTCTGTAACTATTGAAGCTAAAAGCCCAGTATCTGGCTGAGACAAATCAATGCTCAGTTTAGACTTCTCTTATGAGGTTTAATAACTTATCAAGAAAGAAATTATTTATTTGATTACAGATCTCAGCACCTGAATTTTGAAATAGCAGTGTAAATTCAGATAAATTAATGGTGGTTCAAACAAATTTTATTTGCTCAACAGCAAAATTTCGTAGCCTTGACAAGTGAAAACTAATAATTTGTGAATATGTTAAGTTTGTCCTGCTGTGGAGATTAATATTTATTTGATCTTTTGTGATATACAAGCAACTATTTATTTTAAAAAGTGTCAAATTTTGGTCAGGAAACGTATTTAGCAACTGGCATATCACAAAATGTGTTTATTTGGTAGCTTTTATTTTCTTATTTCTCTGTCTCTTGGTGACTTCTGTTCTGCCCATTACACTTCAAAATTTGACAAGGTAAACAAAAAAATTTGACAAGGTGACATTTAGGTGATGCTCTGAATTGAAATACTTGCTCAGTCAGATTTTCAAACGCTGACCTTCTGACTTTGTGTCTAAGTGCCACAACACATGGACACGGTGGGGATTCTTGGCTTGCACTCTGGATGCTGGTTTGGTTTCAGCCTCCTGAGATATTATGGGTGGGGAGAGGAGATTTCCTTCCCATTCTGTTTGTAATCACACTGGGAGTTCAGTGTCTTTCGTTTTGGAAGGTTAAGAGGGCTATCATAGCCCCTACGTTTATGTAGACTGATTTGGAAGGACCAGCTCCGGGTGGAGGTGAGATGGAATGGTAAACCTGAAGAGCTTCCTGTGTCTCCCCTGGATCTAACTTACCTTCATCGAGCCAACAAACACTTCCTGCAGGCTGTAGGAAAACTGCTCAAATAATTAAAGTGGAAACTAGGGACATTAAGACAGTTAGAATGGCTCTAGATGGGCTCACTTATGTTCTAGTGTAATTTTCAATAGCTTATATGGGACATGGGGCAGTCCACAGTGTCCTTGTGGGGAGACCTAGGTGAGCGGTTTCCCCTGTGCTCCTTCCTACCAGACAGCTCCCAGGAAGCCATATGGCAAGCACTGAAGGGAATGACCACTTATGATTCACAGAATGACCTTCAGGGTCTCTAAAAGTGGAATCCCCAAACATGGCAGCTCCTCATAATGCTTTCAGTTGTTCCTTAAAAGAGCCTTTAAAATCTTCTGCTTATACAAAGATGACTGTTTATCCAAAGACTTTTGTCTTAGGTGATAAAGATTAAACATATGCCATGCTTTTCGTGCTTTTTACCCTTCATTTAGCTTCTTCCTCTTAGCTCAACCTTTATGATGTCCTCACAACCACCCCTGGCTATTGTCTTACAGTTCAAGCCAAGATGTGATACTATGAGAAGGTTATTTTATCTGAGTAAAATTAGAAATATCTTAATGGATATTCATGAAAACTAATCCTAAGTATTTTTCTGACAGTATAACTTTCAAGGGCATATCTTATAGGAGAGAAAATCCAAAGAATAATGCAGGTTAGAGACCTTTACCTAACTGGTGTTTGGGACCCATTTCCATATATCTGGGAGCTAGACATGGTGGATTTCCCAACAGACCCCAACAGCACTCCTCCTGCCCCATTTCCAAAAACACAATCCCAGATCATGGCAGCATCCTCCCTTTCACTGTTTAGGGACTTTACCTTTAGCCTCTGTTTTCATTCTTCTTCTCTTACCTCTCTCAATGATCCTAGGGCTTGAAAACAAAGAGATATTATTCCTCTTCCACAAAAAGGGGAGTGGTATTCAGATGGCAGAATATATACACATAGCTAAAGGATATTAAATTTAATATCCTTTAATATTAAATTAATATTATTTTAATATTAAAAAATGTATTACTCATTTGAGGCCAGTTGATGAGAATCTAACCTTGGTTCTTCATCTAGAAATGGTTCTTTATCTAGAAATGGTTCATAGTCTAGTTTGGTGAGAGCTTATCTTTAAGATAACAGTTTTTTTTTTCCCAAGTGTTTTTTACTCAGTTTTATTATTCCTTTTGGATCAGCCAGTCCTTTGAGTGATTTTCCAAAGCATCAAAATTATGCCTCTTCTTGCTTTTAGATTTTTCCTATTGAGATAGTTACATGCAGCCTTTATAGTATCCTAATCATTGCTTAAACACGCCATTCCTATACCTCTTTCTTTATCTTAGGGTTGGTTTATGCTAATATCAAGATGAAGTTATTCTAAAATTGTAGGGTTTCTGTCATTCATATCTATTGTCAATCACGGCAATGTAAATGCTACCAAATATATGCATTTCTTTTCCTAGTTGCAAATTGACTTTTTATGGCTACTTATTAGAGAACCCCAGGAGGCCAATAGTAATAATTGAGACACAGCTGCAAGAGACCAGATATTACTTCTTCAGCTTCCTATTCTAACAAATAATGAACCACCAAGTTGTTTATAAATAAATCAAAAGTCTTTGTAACAAATAACAACCTAAGAAGCAAATGCATACAATTTTCAGATATGAAGAGTTATAGAAGTGCTAGATATAATAATAATAGAGTAAGAATTGTTTTACTAATGCGAACCAATTTAGAAAACACTGCAACTATATAAAATTATATTTGGATTTTCTCCCATCTCTGTTTCTCGAAATTCAAGTCTTTCTTCAAATTCCATCTCTTTTATATTTCTTCAATTCTTGAGCCCTCAGAAGAGCCATCAGTCTTTGCTGAACCTATATTTATGGCACATCCATAGATAACCTATGTATCTTATTCACTGATATATTTCATTAATTCATTTATCTCTACTTATGAATCAGGTGTGCTGACCACTAGGGTATAAAAACCAGTAAGACATAATCACCATCTTTAGGGAAATTAGAGTTCAGTAGACTTTAAGTTTCTTACTTGTTTACCTACACCTCCCTGTAGACAGTAAGTGCCCCGAGGGTAAAGACTGAGCCTACTCATTCATCGCTATGGCCCCTGCTACACTCATCACTATGACTTGCATATGGCGGGCACTCAGTCAGTGGTAAAATGAACTGACTATCCATCATATTTATTCTAAATAATTCAGAAACACAAACTTGAAGATATCAACACCTTCAAATGTCTTTAAAGCCTTTGTTCTCTTCACACAATTATTATAAAAACAAGTGGTCGGGTGCAGTGGCTTATGCCTGTAATCCCAGCACTTTGGGAGGCCGAGATGGGCGGATCACGAGGTCAGGAGATCGAGACCATCCTGGCTAACACAGTGAAACCCCATCTCTACTAAAAATACAAAAAAATTAGCTGGGCGTGGTGGCGGGCGCCTGTAGTCTCAGCTACTTGGGAGGTTGAGGCAGGAGAATGGCGTGAACCCGGGAGGCGGAGCTTGCAGTGAGTTGAGATCGTGCCACTGTACTTCATGCTGGGCGACAGAGTGAGACTCCATCTCAAAAAAAAAAAAAAAAAAAAAAAAAAAAAAAAAAAACAAGTAACTCTACATGATAAGTTTGTCTAATTTCATTTTCCGTGGGTGAATAAGTCTCTTTTCTCCAGAATATGACCTAGTACCACATCTCTGTGACATAACAAAGCACCAGATATGATTGAGAATAGTGTCTGAATTTTTTATAGGCAGTCGTATTAAGTGCTTCTTCTGTTTGAAACTCAAATTATTTTGAAATGCTTCTGTTTTGGTAAGAGAGCACATTCTTTCTTCTTTTGTGGAACTTGGATACAAAGCAACTGAACAGGAATAATTGTGGATATTTATTGAGGACCTATTAAGCACCAAGCACTGGCTAAGGACCCCACATGTTATCACATATTGTCCTCTCGACAAACCTGTGAGGTAAGTTCTGTTTTCATCCTGCTGTTCTTTAGATGAGGAGACTGAGGCTCAGGAAGGTTGAGTTACTCTCCTATAATTATACTGGTAGTAAGTGGGAAGCCCAGACTCACCAATGGTCTCTTTGTCACCACCGCCCACCATTCCTTGTCAAAGTGGAATTTGTAAAGGCATTTGTGGGACCTACTTTATAATGAATAATACTGATGCATGGTTTTGGTGCCTAAATTTATGTTTTTTATTTGCAATCCAGTTGGTCCAATGCTATTTTAGTGGCCGTGGGCTTATGGGAATGAACAACGGACTTATGTAATTTGCCTCAAGTGAAGGCTATATGACTGCATGGCACACTGGTCCAGTATGTTTAGTTTTGCTGTGGATAAAGAAATGTGGCCGGGCGCGGTGGCTCACGCCTGCAATCCCAGCACTTTGGGAGGCTGAGGCAGGCGGATCACAAGGTCAGGAGATCAAGACCATCCTGCCCAACATGGTAAAACCCCATCTTTACTAAAAATACAAAAATTAGCCAGGTGTGGAGGTGAGCGCCTGTAGTCCCAGCTACTCGGGAGGCTGAGGCAGGAGAATTGCTTGAACCTGGAAGGCGAAGGCTGCAGTGAGCTAAGATCACGCCAATGCACTCCACACTGGGCAACAGAGCGAGACTCTATCTCAAAAAAAAAAAAAAAAAAAAAAAAGAAGAAGAAAAATGTGAGACAGACCCTACTGCATAGTGGGTGGTGGGAGCATTCTGAACCCCAAGACACCTGTGTTGAGGATTTCAGTTTCATAGCCATAATGAAAATGGAGGGTTACTTTTAGGAAAACATCATCATCTGAATATTAAGTAAATGTTCATTTGAATGGAATTGGTGTTACACTTTTGTTGGTATTTGGTTAAAACTTTTAGTTGGCATTTGATAGTTTTAGAGGAGCTGAAACTATAAGAATTAAGTTTTATGTTTGTATATATTTAAGTGTCATTACAATAAAAGCCATGTAAGTCAAAATTGGGAAAGGAAGCATTCTAAATTGTTCTTCCTGAAAAGGATGCTCTGTACTCAGTTTTTCAAAATTAAGAATACTGAATTATTCTGCAATATCTAATGAAAATCTTCGACGCAAAAAAATGATTTCACACCCATCAGAGGTCTGACCTGCCCACTCTAAGTCTTTCTTGAGAGATGAGTCATTGACATTTCCTTTGAACCTGTAAATATTATCTGGGACAGTAAAGATCTGACCTTGGGTGAAACTCTTCATTGCTGTGATTCTCTAATGCACCTTCACTTGGCCCTGTCTGTCAAGATGCTTGTAGATTCTTTGTCGCCCTTTGTCCCGATTCTGATAACTCACAGTTGTTTATGCACATCGCCAATTGTTTGTAATCATTTTCTTATCACTACCATAAAGATTTGTGAATTTGGGCTAGGAAGTAGTACCAGCTTCACCTAAGCAGAGAAGGTCATGACAATGTACTGGAATTTTAAAAACTGCTGGCTTAAAAGATCTCTCAGTCTGTCCAAAATGACTACATTAGTTACTTTTGAGTAGAGAAAAAGAAAGTCCCTGTTAAATGCAGACACGGGGAGAGGGGATAGTATCTGACAGCATATTTATCCTTAGTTTTTTGGGGTTGCTTATGATGAATTTCCAGTAAGACTTTGGAGCACTAGAATGGAGGACAGTGAGTTCTGATAGAAAGGGAGGAGAAGCTCATTGTATAGCATGTGGACATGGACATGTGATGGGACTTATGAGTGAAGGAGGCGGAAACCAGGAAGGAAAGGCTAGCTTAAGAGCAGTGCCAATCTTGGGTAGCCCAGGGCCATATTGTAAAAGAGGGGATTTTTTTTTTTTTCTGTGCATAATGTCCTGTTCTTCTGTTATTTACAATTTCAATAAAGGTTTTCTGTTTTAATAAAATGTGTAGAAATGTGTTATAGGTGTTTGTTGTTTTTCTTATATCACTATCATTCTTATTATTATTTCCCAGCAGCCTGCGTGGTAGAGAGAGATTATCACTGGGTGCACAGAGTGGGAAATTCAAAGAGCTGGGCTTTTGTCCTAGATGGGCTGTGATTTTCTTGTGAGAGATTGGGCTTTCCCTTAGTAACATTTTGGCCTCAGTTTTCTAGTTTACGTCATTAAAGTATTGGGCAAAATGATCACCAGAGTTGCTGCCAGCTCTTTCATTCTTTGTATATTCCAGTCTTTGCCAGAAATCATCATAGCATCCTTGGAATGTTTCATGAAAATGACCAGTGGTAGTTATTATTTTAATGCTCATCTTCCATGCACAGCTATTCTTAAAGACTGTGGGAATACTTACTTTTGTTATCTTTAGTGAGAGAGGTATTCGATAGTTTTTCAGGGAATCCTTAAGGTTGAGCCACCAGCTGATCAAACATTTCCATATACTTTAGAGTTAGCCATTTTATGGTAGGAGCTTTTCTGTTCCTTTCTCTGAGTTTGCTTTTAATTATACTGCATTCTGCTAGGGCACTTCCACCCTAGAGATGGCAAGATGGATGTGTCCTACATCCTAGCCAGGTCTTCAACTGACAGAGGGGAGAAAAGGATGGCATTGATTTTTGTAGGAATTGGTAACTTGTTATTTTTATACTTTGTTACGACTCTGAGTGTATTGTCTGGCAAATCTCTTTTCAGTAGATAATATTTGTATTAATAGGTAACACTTATCTAGAACTTATTTTGTGCAAGGTATTATTTTAAATCTTTTACTCATAACATGACATCTGATCCTCATAGTATCTGCATCCACATTTGACAGATGAGAAAACTGAGGCACAAAGAGGTTAAATAGCTTGCCAAGGCCCCACAGCTGGTAAGTGACACAGCTGGAATTCAAAGCCAGGCAGCAGCACACAGCATCTGTGGTTTTTATACAATTTGATTCTAGCTTTTATGTGTTACCCAAAAATGTTAGACTCATTTTATCATTTTATAAATTGAGCCTTGAAGATCTCACCAATAATTTTATCCTAAAATGGATTAACTCGTATGTTTTGCCCCTGCTTTTCTGTTTTCACTTTTACGTCTGGTAAATAAGCTGTTAGAAACCCACAGAGTCCATGTCTCGTTACGTACCAGAGTTGGAGAGGGAGAAGGGGAGGATTCTAAAGGACATAGATGAACAGCCAGATGAAGTTATATAGAGTGAGGTTTAGAAGGGCCCTAAATGCAGGAGCTTCTGTCCCCCTGCAGTTGAGATGTGCCACCCTCCTGGCCCATGGATGTATTCAGCAACCTGGAAGCAATCCAAACTCTGTTCTTTTATTTATTTTATTTTTTTTGGAGGATTCATCATTCAGATATGATTGATTACATGATTGACCACTGGTGATCAACTCAACCTTCAGTTCCTTTCTTTTCCTTTGAGGTCAGGGAAAGTTTTAACCCTTTAATCACATAGTTGGCTCCCTCTGGCAACTAGCCCCTCATCTTGCAGTTATCTAGGGACTTTCCAAACATCTCCTGACTGAAAGGGGCTTGCAATGAGGAAGAGAAGACACATTCATCTTTCTTGCTCTGTAACTGCTGTGAGCTGTTTAATAAACCTAGGGCAAAAGACAAAATATTTTCACAAAGGATATTCCTATTGCTTCTATCACTCTAATCACTTAGGATATTACAAGGGTTTCTTTCAGGAGCTGTGAGCCAGGAACCTTGGACAAAGACCAAAATATAGGTTTCTTTTTATATCATAATATCACAGCATGATACAAAGAACCTTCCACCTTCAGGATTTGATCTAAGAGGGCTGGCACCATGTTTTGTTACTCACCGCTGTGCCCTTCATGACTAAGCATCTTGCATGTAACAAGCACTCATAAAGCATTACTGAAATTTTTGGATAGATTGGATGACCGTTAATAGCATTCTAATTATGTTATTAATACTCAGTGGATTATTTTTTACCTAACCATAAAAATAATGCTACATAGCTTTATGGATTATTTGTTTCACTTCATGCATGCCAATTTACCAAAAAATATTGCCTTCATTATTTTGGCCTAGTGGGATGGAAACATCAAGATTCAGGGGGTCTTCATTCTTGTTCTGATTCTGCTGTTCTAGCTATGAGATGTTGAACAACTGAGCCTCAATTTTCTACTCTGTAAAATGGGAATTATAATAACTGCCCTGGTGATCTCATAAGGCTTGTGGAGGGTCAGATAGCATAATAGCTTAGGTAACAAAAGATGAAAGGCATTTTTATTCCCAGCATCACGCAGTACTGCATTCCCATTATCTATTACCCCTTCTTCACCAGTGTTACTTAGTCCACCTGCATACTCCATCTTTGGTTTCAAATTGTAAAAAGGAGTCCATGAGAACGTCTGCTACATGAATACGGAAAAGAGAAAGAAGACCCATTTTGGGTGATTCATAACATTCCCATTTGACCCTGAAAGCTGTGAGGGCAGGGATCATGATGTTCAATTTGCTTTGTTTTGTTTATCAAGAGCATGGTAGACCCTCCATGATTGTTTCTTGAATGAATAAACATAACTCCTGACTTCCAGTGTTAGATCATAGAGTCAAGTAGCCATTCTGTGCTCCATGAGAGTGGAAGCAGCAGTCACCATCAGATGCTGGAGAGTACAGCATTTCAACTGCTCTGCTTAACATAATACAGAAACCAACCTGTGTGGAGGGAGAGAAGTGACTATAGAGAAATAATTTCAAGTTGAAGTAGCTAAAGAATGTTGGAATTATAGCTTTTCTGTTGGTTTGGAAAGAACTGAAGCCTTGGAAAATCCTTCTTCACTTCCCTTCAAGTGTCTTGACATTGGAGAAGAGGGTGGAGCAGCTCATCTCCTCACAGCCTGCTCACATCTCCTTTCTGCAATAGGCACTTACCCTCCTTACTCCCTGCTTTGCAATGGACATAGCAATTCACGCCTACCTGAAGTTAAAAAGTGGAATTGCTGCTCTGTATGGCCAATAAATTAGCCTAGAGAGCATGACTTTTGCCTACCAGAAACTTGCTCAAGTGGGTATTTCTTGAACACAGCAATGGGTTCTGCTGTTGAAGCAGAGGATGGCAACATGCAGCTATTAGAGGATTTCTCCCCTCCCTAACCAATAGTCATAGAGCCCTGAGAATACTGAGTCATGTGCAGAAGACCTCACCTCCAACCTAATTTCCAAGTGACCAGGAATCAACAGCTGGTCATCAGTTTCCCTCTAAGATGTGTGCTGCTGGGTTCCAGAGATGAAATGTGGATCCAAACTGTGTTCATCCCATGGCAAATGGGGCGCTTTGTCAGGACATGGACTGAAACAGAGGTGAAAGAAATATTTAGAACAAAACTAGTTTGGGCATAATATGAAGTGCAAGGGGGCGGTGGGGTCCGGGAGCTGGAATGCTAGAGCCAAGAGCAGCTCTGTATTCTCAGGAAGATTTGAGATTACTCAAAAATAAATGACACAGATACTTGTCAGGGCTTTCTGAGCATTTTCTGAATATTGCTTTAACATAAACTTCAATGAAATAAAGGGCTTCTAGATATTAATCTAGACCAAGAGGAAACATCTTCAGAGCTTCTGGGATATTCTTATACAGAAAAATAAAAAAACTCGTCTTAATCCAGTATTTCTGAAAAATTGAACAGTGTCACAAAATACTTCACCAAATATTTGGAAATCCACAAAAATGCCTAGAGCAACTTCCTGCTTTAGAAAAAAAATAATGTGAGTAGTAAAACAGTAAGACAATGTTCACCTCGAAAAGATAAGCCTTGACTTTCCCCTTAGAGTACAGTCGGGCATTGGTATATCATTTTTCTGTGCCACCTGTTGCTTATGTTTCTTTCCCAGCTATTCACCCCCTAATTGTGTTCAATTTATATTTTGTTCCTCCTCTTTGGAACTATACTTTTGAAGGCATTGGAACTCCAATCTGGAGATCAAAGTTATTTCTTAGTCTTCAGCGTCCCTAATTTTCACAAAGCAATGATTCCAAAGGATTTCTTCCTTTCCCAAAACCCACTCAGTATGCTTTAGTGAGGACATTTGTCCTAATTCTCCCACTTCTCTATCCTTACCTGTCTCTTCCTTTCCAAACCTACCATCACTCACTTCTTGCAGAACCTTGTTGATGGCTGCTTAGGTGGTCTTCTATTCATATGCCCTTCTCCAACTCTTAACTGAGTTGCTAGGGAATTTTGTTAATATTTATTGTGATATTAATAGCACTCTGTTGCTTCAACAATATTCCTCATTCCTGGCCTTTACTGAGCTAGAAACAGATTTTATGTCATGAAAGGTACATGGCAATATGGCTTCCCCCTGCCTTCCGCCTGCCCCATGTGTCAGTCTGGACTCCTGTAGTTCTTTTAATGTGCTGTAAGCTCTCCCTTCTCTATATATTTGCTCAAGATTTTTCCTCAGCCTGGAATGTTCTTTCCACCCCCCAACTACCTCCCACCACCCTTTCTCTAAATGTCTGCTTCATTCCTTTCTACCTATTCTCCAATTCTGCCTGTTCCTGAATCATTGCCTGATTCTCTCTCCAGCTAAATTCCTTTCCCCTTTGAGTCCCCAGAGCTCTGCCTATTCTGGTCTTCTTCTGATGTCCACCTCCATTCTGGGTCGGGGTGTCCCTGCATAATCACAGTGCTCTCCTTTACCACCCACTCAGGATGAGTCCTTCTGTCCAACTCTGAATCATCTAAGAGGAATCAAGACAGTTTGCGCACAGCAGCTTCTCAATATATTATTTTAAAGAGAAATATGTGAGTTTATATGTAAGATTCAAAAGTTAAAATACTATCTCTGTTTTATAAATGTACCCTCATTTCTTTCCTGAGAGTTTATATGAAGAGTACCCCTAAAGAATAAAATTACAGAGGAAAATGGTTTAATATCCATGGATATTATTCAGACCTGAATGATAACCAGCAGCCTTTCCCTTATCCACAGTCAAAATATGTCATTGATTTATCTAACCATTATCAGGTTAAAAAAATCCCAAGTTAGTTTTGGATAATATGTAGTTTTCTCTATGAAAATACCACCGAGGTCATAAACCCACTGAGCATATACTGGACTAGCTTTGCCATTGATGTGTTTTATATGCTGCTGTTATTCACATTTGGTTCCTAATGGTAATGGAAGACTCTAGTCTATTACAATTCTGATATTTTATTGGTTATTTATAGGTAATTGTTGTTAAAAGAGAACAACAACAAAAAAGCACAGACAGCCAGTTAAATAATTCAGTTCACTAGACATTTACTGAATGCCTCTTATATGCTAGGTATGAGATAGGGGTGTGTGTTTATGTGTGCATGTCTCTGTATGTGTGTGATGTCATTCTTGATATTAAGAAGCTATAAGGTAGGGTCATAATTGATTATCGTGGAGGATGAAACAGTATGCCGTAAAATATTATATATGGCAAAAGAAAGGAGAGAAAAGTACTGGTAAGCTTTAAGAGTTTGCAAATTAAGAGAATGCATAAATGTGTATATGTACATTTAAACATGATTTGTAGAAACAGACAGACATACGTGCATATACTTAATCAAACTGTCCTGAAATATGACTTCTAAGAGTTCAGGGCTGTGGACCCCAGGAAAATCACATTGTCACTTAAATTAAAAACTACAGTTATCTGGAAAACAAGATTTGGAGCTTAAGTTTGGTACTCTGAGTCAGTCCCATGAATGGACTTTTTCTCCCTCTGGGCTACCAGAAGCCAACCTAAGTAGCTCTTCTCTGGGTGTAAATCCCTAGATCTTGTTACTTCAGATAAAGTTCCAGTGTTCCTGTACTCTCTTTCCCAGACTGATTGACTTAACTCAGTTGGTACGTCCTCCAAGTTCCTTCTTCTTTCAAGACTTACATGTCTTAGAATCTAAGACTAAGACTGAGTTTTGATTCCCCAGTCATTCAAGAAATTCCACTTAGTCTGTATTAGATACCCGGTACAAAGTTGAGTTCTAGAGATATAAAGTGAACAAGGTAGACAATCTGCATTTGCAGGTTGGGAAGAGAGGCAACTACACAATTATAGTACAGCAAGGGAAGGGCGGAAGGGCTATGATTGAGAAAGATAGCATCATTGGGGATTTATTTTGGAGTTAAACATCTACACTGTCCTCTCCATTGCCTGACTGAACACAGGGGAATGCAGTGGGGAGAGTCACAGAGAGATTTGACAGAGACTAAACTAACACAGGCACTACAAAGGGACTATTGCTCGACTTTATTAGTTGGGTACCTACAATATAGCTATATGTTACAGACCATTGCTATTAAAAGGAAGTCCTAATACATCCATCTTTAGAATTTATTTATTTTTTATTTTTATTTTTTTTGAGACGGAGTCTGGCTCTGTCGCCTAGGCTGGAGTGCAGTGGCCGGATCTCAGCTCATTGCAAGCTCCGCCTCCCGGGTTTACGCCATTCTCCTGCCTCAGCCTCCCAAGTAGCTGAGACTACAAGTGCCCGCCACCTCGCCCGGCTAGTTTTTTGTATTTTTTTTTAGTAGAGACGAGGTTTCACCATGTTAGCCAGGATGGTCTCAATCTCCTGACCTCGTGATCCGCCCGTCTCGGCCTCCCAAAGTGCTGGGATTACAGGCTTGAGCCACCGCGCCCGGCCTTTAGAATTTATATGTGTGCTTTTATGTCTGGAGACTATCTGTAGCCTTTTGAATGTGGGTGTCCATTACATTGTTTGGAATTTGGTATATATTTTCCTAGAGAAGCATCATGAATTATGACTAGATCCCCAGGCTAGCCCAAAAGCCTGTTATATGCGTGATGTACTTGATATAAAGTACAGGAGTGTTGATTTGAGAGATCTTAAAAGCTATGTTGTGGTGGAAAAATATTCAGAATTCCAGGTTGGAATACAAGCAAGATTATTTTCCCCTCTGTAGCCTTTAGAGTGAGAACAAGGTTTCCTGTTCCCCACCCACTTCCTTACAGAACAATGTGAGGAAGAATTCCATTAGGTGCAGGTCGCTGAGTCCTAGGATAGGTGCTCTAGGGGAGGTAGGGGCTAGCAGGTGGTAAGAGGCAAGGGGGACCGTGTGAGTGTTGTGTGTGTGTGTGTGCGCGCGCGCGTGTGCACACCTAGTTGTTGACTGTTGAAGAAGGTTCATATACTATTTTAAGCGCTTTACACATGTTATCTAATTGAATCCCTATAACATACCCCCATGCAATGGTACCATTATTATTCCTCTAAAATGGTGGTGTGTTTCAGGGCTCAGGCCTTAGACTTCTTCTCTCACTAAACTCACTCATCCAGTCCCATGGCTGTGTCATCTATTTTATTCCCCTCTCCCCTGAACTCTGAACTCATGGCACCAACTGCTCATTACTTAGTGGAATAATAGAACTCTTCATGACATGTCCTAAACTGGACTTCTGATTTCATCCCTCTGAACTTGCTCCTGCCACAGTCTACTCCATCTTAGTAAATGGCAGTTTTGTGCTTCTAGGTGTTCAGGCCAAAACCTTGGTATTACTCTTCAATCTTCTCCTACTTTATATCCGGTCCATCAGCAAATACCATGTGTACATTAAAAACACCCAGACTCAAGTTCCTACTGATTCTCACTGTTTCTGCTGCCACCTCTTTGGTCTGTATCACCATCATCTATCTGCTATCTAGATTACTGTGATTGTTTCTTAGTAGGTTCCCTACTTCTGTCATTGTTCCATTGGTCTATTCTCCAGATAACAGCCAAATAAATTATTTTAAAACGTAAGTCAGTTCTTGAAATTCCTCTGTTCAGACTCTTCTAATGGCTTTCCATCTCAGGGTAAAATCAAAAAGTCCTCTCCAAGGCCTGTAAGACTCTGCATGTCCTGGCCACCTGCTTTCCCTCTGAACCCATTTTGTACAGTCTTTCTTTCTTACCAGCCTCACCTTCTTCCTTATTGATCAGAGACATATTCCTGACCACCCCTACATAAAGTATATAAAATAGCAAATGCTCTATACCACAGCCACACTACACAGGTTTTGATAGGTGGGTAGAAATACTCTGAAGGGTGTCTGTGCCTTCTGGTGGAGTAGTGAATGAGGTGAATGAGGAGAGGTGAATTCACCACAAGAAAAATGAACAAAGACTGAGCCATGCACGATAAAGGCAGACTTCATCCTCAACACATCTAAGCCACGGGCAAACCATGTTTATGTGATCAATTAAACTTGCTTTCTTGTTAAGACTCATGCCCTTATTACATTTTTAGGTGTTTCATATTTAGTATTTGAGGTAATTGTACATTGTAAGTGAAAAAAACAATAGTTCTGTTGGGAGGAAGGAAAATAATAAAACCAGTTTTAAGAAATATAAAAAACGAGAAGAGTAAATGAACTGGTAGAGAGAGGGTACACAGAAAACTGGTTTGACTTATTTAATGACCATTTTTATATGTGTCACTGACATCTGAAAGGTAGAGCTATTAAGTAACTCTATAAAGAGACAAAGAGCAATAGTTCCTCAAAAAGACAAGCAAGCCTAATATAATGTTTCTCATCTTAAATATCACCCCATTCCTGGTACTGAACTAGGTTTTATAAATCCAGTGGTGAACACTGATCTCTAACATCTTAATATGGCACTTCAATGTTGTTGGCTGTTTTTCCAGTTCTACATATGGGATAGTGCTAGGATTGGTTAGAAGAGCAGGAAGGTAAAGGGGGTCCTAGTTCTCTCCTCTAATGTAAAGAGCTTCCATTGGTCTTGCTGGAATTCCAGATGGGCCCCTCATAATGTTCTAGTTGTATTTGTCAGGAGTCTGTAGGCTGTACTATCGAAGCCATTGTCTTGACTATCATGGTGTCTATTATGATGGTTTCAGTTCATTAAAGTTGTTTTAGTTCATTTTGTGCTGCTATAACAAAATATCTGAGACTGGGCAATTTTAAAAAGAAGAGAAATTAATTTTCTCACAGTTCTGAAGGCTGGGAAGTCTAAGATCAAGGTGTCAAAGATCAAGGAAGTCCAAGATTGAGGTTTGGTGGTCTGAAGAGGGTGGCTCTGTGCTTCCAAGATGGTGCCTTGTTGCTGTATCCTCCACAAGGGAGGAATGCTGTGTCCCCACATGGCGAAAGGGCAAGCTAGCTGAATGCTACATGAAGCCTCTTTTGTAAGTACCTTAATCCCATTAATGAGGGGAGAAGCCCTTATGACCTAATTACTTCTTAAAGTCTCCACCTCTGAAAACCATCACATTGGCCATTAAGTTTCAATATCTAAATTTAGGAGGGGATACATCCATACCATAGCACAAGCATTCCACCAACTCTTTTGGACAAGTAGAAGGATGGTATACATCCTCTTCCCACTTCATTTCTAGAATGGTCTTTGTTGTAAGGCAGTGTGGAGGCCAGGACAGTTAAGTTACGAGTTCTTAAAAGGTGGATTATCAACTAAATCACCTAGCTGTTCCTACTTGTGTCCTCTACTGGCTCAATTTCTTCCCCCAAATGCTTTGTAGATTTTCTCCAGAAACCTTACTACCAAGACTGGTTCCATCCTCCACGAGCCCTAGCCCCTGGTCAGTTGCTGGAGTGGGTGAGGGATGTGGTGAACGGGTCCCAACTGCAGCAGGCCAGAAAGGACTTTATGAAGGTTTCAGTTTGTTTTTTTTTCTAGGCTAGAATCTGGGTCAGCTCTTTCTTGTAAACAACACATGGCACTAGAAGTGGGAGACTAATTATGGATCATCTGGAATTGTGACTTTCTGACAATAGGGAGAGAAACTGGAAGTTATTTCCACAACTACCCAGCCCTGTGTCAGTGTTTCAGTTGTGGCCCTTGGTTGAACAGGCCAAGGGCAGACAGCTCCATCTAGATGGGAGGTGGCAATGCAGAAGTCCAGTCAGCCCCGGGTTCTGTAGGAACCTGAGGGTATTACAATTGTAGACTTGAGAGAGAAAGAGAGGTATGATAGAAACCGTCTTCAGCAAATGGATATAAAAAGAAGGGAAGGGTTTTAAAAGTGACCTGAAGCAGCTGGGGGCAGTGGTTTACTTTCAGATCAAGAGCAAATTGTGCTAACAAGGAAAGTTAAGGAGGAGAGAATGAAAACACTCAGCCTTCCGGATTTAACACAGCTGGAAACAATGAGAATCTGTGAGAATCAGGAAGTCACTCAAGTTAAGAAAGTGCTGATTAAAGGTGAGCAAGGCCCTGGAACATCTACTAGTAGAGAGAGAGAGAGAGAGAAAGAGAGAGAGAAGAGAGGGGAGAGAGGGAGTCTGGGGGTATTACATTCCATTTGTCTCGCCAGCACGGCAGATCAGGAGCCATGCTGGGAGCCAGCATTATAGGAAGAAGCAAGTATGCTCAACATATGGAAGGAGATGTAAAAATGTCAATAAATGGGTTTGCTTTGCCAAATGTTGTAAATAACAACACATGTGCAGACGGGAGGACAGAAAGGAGGAGCTGGGCAGCTCTCCCAGGATGGGGGCTGCTTTGCTGGCGTTGGAGCGGCTGCAGTGGTGTTGGACCTCACTGTGAAGTACCCTGGAGACTCTGGTAAGCCCTGACAGCGTTTTTATCTAAGTTGGAAAATGGTGATTAAAGAAAAGAGAAGGGTAAGTAAGACTATAAGACTGAAGCAGAGAATTTGTATTAGGAAGCTAAGTACTTCAGGTCCCGTTTTAGTTGAAGATGACCTGATAAAACTGAAAGGTTTAGAACAGTGGTCCATATTCTTATCCAAAACTCAAGTCAAACTCTGGGCCTAACACAAATATTGCCTTTCTTGGAAAGTAAAACAATTAAGGGAGAACAGATTAAGTAAAGATGTAATTGGCAGTTAGATTAACTTGTGTAAGCAATTATAGCAAATGCTAATATTTCATGAGTGATTATAGCTGCTGGGCCCTGGGCTAAATTCTTTACTAGGATTATCTCATTTGGACCTCTCAATAGTCCCAATTTATAGCTGTGGAAACTGAGGCCTAGTGAGCAGAACTAACTTGCATAAAATCATGAAGTAAAATTGTTGTAGAAAGAGGATTCAGACTCCAGGGCCAGCCACTACTGTCAGTCCATCTTCTCCTAATTGATAATCACGAATGCTGAGGAGCTGGGATTTCAGTCTGGGTCTGTCTGACTTCAGTGTTCTTCCACTTTTCACTGTGGAAGCACTATCTCTTCTGAAGAGCTGAAAAACAGAGTACCCACCAGAATTTTTGAGATTTTGGAATAGGTGAGAGGGAGAAGAATGGTAAGATGTGTAACGTTTAATCCAAGGAACAACCCAATGAAGTAGGTACTACTGTGGTTCCCCCATTGCATACAGTGCCCAGAGATGTTCAGTAACACGTCCAAGGTCACACAGCTAGAAAGTGGCAGTGCCAAAGTTCAAGACCAACTTCAACGTTCACACTTAACCAACTGTACTCCTTCTGTACATGTAAAAAGACCCATGACTCTAGGAAAGAGAGGAAGAGCTCCTGTGTCATATGAGAGAAGGTTGCTCTGCTGAGAACTTAAGATGATTAACACTTATAATAGTTAACACTTAGTGAACACTCACGGTGCGTCCCAGTCATTGTTCTAAGTGCCTTACGTGCATTAGGTATTAAATCTTCAACACAGCACTATAAAACGCATATACTCCTGTCAACTTTACAGATGAGGAAACAACACAGAGATTAAGTGATTTGTCCAAGGTCACACAGCCAGTAAGTTGGACAGCTGAAAGTCAAATTCAGAGTTCTTTGAATTCCATTCAATTCAAGAAATGTCAGAAGTTACCTTCCAAGTGCAAGATCCTGTTTAGTAGCTACAAGAGTTATGCAGGTAGGTAAGATACAGCACCTGTGCTCAACATTGGGTGGAAGATAAGAATAAGTAAGGGCAAAGAGAGGCAAAACAAAGTAAGTGTCCTGAGAGGTGCAAGCGCAGGACAATAACAGTCAGAGACAGGGGAATCTTACCTAGTACAGGCTGGACTCAGAGCGGGGTATGAAGACAGTGACCCCAGACGTGACTTTGAAGATGAGTGGAATGTTGATAGGGGGGACTGGGGGATAGCAGGAGAAAATCTTAAGGAAAGCTTGAGGAAATTGGTCAAAGCTACACAGCTATTTAATATTTATAAGTTTGTTACAGATAAAGCCCTTAGAACAAAGTAAGCACTCAATGATTGTCGCTGCTTCTGCTGCTATTGTTATGGACTGAGCTGGAACTTGATGCTGAGACTTGTGATTTTTTTTCACTGTTGATGAGGCAGTTGATAAGTCTAGATAGGAAGTCTGTCATCTTGTGGCTGTCCTGGTTTGCTGGGCTGAAGTCCTTTTTTATTTAATTTGATAGGTCCTGGGGAGTTATGGAAGATTTTTAATGTGGAAATAACATGAATATTTAGCTGTATTGTGGGAAAAATAGCATACTGTCTGCTGGGTACTGAGATAGGGATTTTTCTTCCCCCTACCTTTCCTCCTTGTGTTGAAAAGACTTACTTTCAAGCTCTTCATTACCTGCTAATGTTGTGGAGGGGAGTGTGACCTGCCTCCTTGGACTTCTAGTGAGTTCTGTCCAGCTCTTCACTCCCCAGGCAGCCTTCTAGTCCATCTTTTCTGAATAACTCAACCCTTCTTGACTGGATTTTTCTCGAAGCTGCAGTATCTCTCACTCCCTGCTTTCTTTCCTTTTCACTCTATCTCTCTCCAGCACTCCATGCCCCATCTGAAGGCCAAAGGTGAAAGATGACAGGAGACATCTTACTTTGGCTACTATAGCAATATTCTTGTGCTTTGCTGCCCACTTTTGAAGTGTTGCCCTCCTGTGAAAAGTTATTTTGCATAACATTGCTTTGCTCTTCCAGAGGCTTTGGACTTTCTTTAAGCTTCTTCTAAGCAATCATGAGAGGATGGTCTTCTGTCTCCAGGTGGGGCGTCTGAACACATCTTCCCCAGTGGTGCAAGCATTCTCTACTATATACAGAGCCACTCGTTCCCTGTTCACTTTTTTGTTTCTAAGAAAAATGCAGTCAGAGATGATGAATCTTCAATTATATTACATAAGCCCTGGTTTGAGCCATCGATTTACAAATGACTCAGCTGTACATTTTCAAAATTTAAAGTGCTATTGAAATTAACCTATAAAATTTCTAGGCTACTCCCCATTTATGAAGGCTGTGTTTGTTATCTTCACTTGATCCCAGAGATCCTCTCTCCAACCTTTTCCCTCTGCACTGCACCCTGTGGCCCAGAGCCTGACCTATGTATTCCACCTCCATGGCCCCCTTGCCCTCTGATTTCCAGGTGGGTTTGACCAATGAGAGGTACCAGCAGGACATCAGAGAAAGAGAGCAAGTTGGGGATATTTATTTCTCTGGCACTCTCTTTGTGGTGCTACTGTGGATTGACCACATCCCGCAGTGGAAGATGTGTCAGGGGGGCATCTCCACACAGCCCTCTGTTCTCTCCAGAATATCTTCAGGTTCTGGAAACCCCTCCCCTCCTCTCACCTCTTCAAGTCTGGGGAGAGTGCTAGACCAGGGTTTTGTACTATCTGTCATGGCTTTCCTATACCCTGCCCATGCCTGTAAATAGTCCCTTCGTTGTACTCTTTTCAAATTATCCAATTTGAACATGCTGTCTGTTTCCTGCTGAGACCTTGACTAATACAATGTCCAAAACTCTTGCTTTGTGTGAGTGCTCCAATATTGCTTGTTTTGTTTAACAAATCTATAATTCACTGTAACTCATTCTTTGTAGACACAGGTTTTTCTGTCTTGAAGAACAACTTTCTCACCCTCATACCTCATAAAAGATGATGTTTCCTCTGACCCTGTTCTTTTGCGGGAAACTTGTTTGAAATACCTTTTCTTAATGATGTTATTAGGTTTGTGGGAATGGAATACAAATGCCCTATTTGCTTGTCCCATCTAACCTTGGGTAAATTTGAGGGTCTTCCTCCCCTTTTTATTATGTTCATTGAAAGAATATGCAAGAGCTGCAAATTTTGTGAGACCATGGGCATTAAAATCCTACAGGTGTACACATCTGGTGCAAAAGGAGATGCTGGAAACAACTTGCTTTTTTTTTAACACTCCATAAAAATTCATAAGCTGCTGCTTCCACAGGGAATTGAATTAATTGAATTATTGCCCATTGGGAGCTTAAGGTGGAACAGTGGCTCCAGAAGGTGTCCTGAAGAGAACCATAAATGAGGAATGTGGATGATTTCCTTTGAAAACTGTGAGTTGGAAACTGCATGTTCCTGATTCTTTCAAGACTGATCCCAAATGATATCAAGAATAGCATGAGGTTCACATAGCTCAGCAGGTGTGAAATTCTGCAGCTGAATTAAATAGGTTCCATTATATTTCAGAAAGAGTTCTAATGGGTTTCTATGGAGCACAGCCTAAGAATATCATGTCTCTCCTTTGTATCTCAGGATGGCTGGCTTGGTTTATTGTTACTAATATTATACTTCAATCTCCCTGTAAAATGGACAAAAATGAGCAAAAGGCCTATCTTATCCCTAGGAGGATCTAGATATTAAAACACCAAAAGGGGAAGTCAAAAGATCCCACTTACAAGGCCAGACCAAAATGAATGCTGAGGATATAATTTAATTGTAAATTTAATATTCTTGTTATTCATATAAATACTTTCTTCTAATGAGCTCATTTTGTCCTGGATATTATTGAGGAATCATTTGGTTTTAGAGATGAAGGGATTTTAAACACTGCAAAACTTTAGGTTTCTATTCTTTAAAAATCTGAACTGGGCTCATTTAAGCTTACATTCAGTTGAAAAATAGCTATAGATATTTCTTTTCTATTACTTATTAATGCAACATTGTATTCCCAGTTTTTGTTATTAATATTTAAGCTGACATTGTTATCTTTAAGTTCTTGCAAACTAACAAATCTCCCATCATTCATTTACTTGTTTTTCAATCAAAACTGAATTTGAAGTCAGAATGAATCATTCGTTAATCTTTTCCATGTATCCTATTTCCTTATTTATCCTCCTTAGCTGGCCATGACATGGAATCAAGGCATATTTTTTTATTTGTTGCCCTTATTGCAAAAGTTTTGTATTTCTGTCCTTAATTTTAGAAGCAGTTGAGGTGAATCTTTAACATTCTTTTGTCTAAGAAAAAACAAATTTAAACTTAAGTTGCTTTTGTATGTCTTGCTTATTTTTATCCTTTTATGG
>NW_016806838.1:502189-523338 GCF_001698545.2 Rhinopithecus bieti
CATGTATCCTATTTCCTTATTTATCCTCCTTAGCTGGCCATGACATGGAATCAAGGCATATTTTTTTATTTGTTGCCCTTATTGCAAAAGTTTTGTATTTCTGTCCTTAATTTTAGAAGCAGTTGAGGTGAATCTTTAACATTCTTTTTGTCTAAGAAAAAACAAATTTAAACTTAAGTTGCTTTTTGTATGTCTTGCTTATTTTTATCCTTCTATGGATCATTTTCTATTGAAAAATTCTTGCTTTTTAGTTTGAGTCACCTGGAAGAGAAAAAATATAGACAGGTTATTTATGAGCATCCAAATTTAACATTTAAACTCTAGAGAAAGCTTTTGTTAAAGGCTATATGTTCGCCTTTCTTGAGCATGTTTAATCCCAGAGATAAACAGATGTCTCTTTTCTTATGTATTTTTTTCCAATCATGGTAAGATAAAAATCTGAAATTGAGGAAAATCCTTAAAGGAAATGTCAGGCAATCATCACCCTGTTCCTTGGATTCCCTGTTTGACATTCTGCTAAATGAATGGCACCTGCTCAATGAAACTTACTCACTGAATATCACCACTACAAGGAGTTCACTAAGACATAAGGCAGGACATACTGTTCTAACCCAAATTGTTAAAAGATCCGTGGCTCCTTGTGTAAAATTAAACTCTTTCTCCCTGTTTTGACTTCTGCTTTTGTATACAAAAGTTGTATTTGCTGTTTCAGAATTTGAAGGCAACTGGGCTTTAACTCAAACCTTATTTTCTATGCTGCTTATGCTTTTTCTTACCATGCACCTGTCTCTTAGATAACATAACTTGACTGAATAGTTTCCTTTGAAAGACTTTCAGTGTTTCTGTAGTGGGCAGTACCCAGAATTGGCCATGATCTCTCCAGGTTGCCGAGACTCTAGATGAGATTATCACCACCCAACCCCTTCTGGTCACACATCACAATACTGACTGATTTTACTTGATGGTAAAGCTAGTATAAGCATCTCCATGAATGTTTATCATTTTTCTATGGCTCCCAGCTTGTTCTCATGGACTTACTTGTGGTTAACTTCCCTCTCATTTTATATTTAAAGGCTTTCTAGACCAGAATTCCTATGGGCAAATGCATGGCTCTGCACTCTCATGAGTTATACCCAATTCCTAGAAAAGTAGGTTTTTTTAGAATTCTACAATTAAGACATCTGAATCTCATGCACGTTGATAACTCTGTGACAATAATGATATCCAGCAGAACCAGATGTCTTCTAAAGGTCTCTTCCCCTGGGTTTAATCATACGTATAAACATTTGTCAGGAAAGAAATTAGACAGTTTTGGAAAGATTAATTCCTTGTGTAGAAAGCCAGTAATGTCTCTAACATCCAAATTTATCGGGCGAAAGGAAATATTTTCACTTATTCATACAACAAACATTTATTAAATGGCTACTTCTGTGTAACAGATGTTGAACAGATATCTTCATGTTTTAGGTGGCTAGTCTTTAAGGTAGGAAACATATTGTCTTTATTTTAGGTCTTTTAATATTTAATTAATAAGTGCTATCAGGTTATTTGAAAATCTTGGATGAAAATTATTTTCACGTTTGCGAAATAATGAAATGGTCACAAACCCTCTTTTCTCCAGGCTTCCTTCTTCGTTAAAATGAGTCAAATGCCATTGCCTATGTCTTCATTGCCATTAACTTTCTAACATTTAAGTAAACTGTCATCTTGTTGTTGGTGATGTTTTCTCGGGGGAAAAGGTTGGTTGTTTTTTGTTTTAATTAATTTATTTTGCCTTACAAATATCTCTTCCTCCTAATGGGGTCTTCATCCAAACTCATACCAGATATTCAAGCTGCACTGGTGCTTGTTTCTCATTGTAATGATATGGACTTTACCCTCATGGACATACACTGGAGGTTTGCAACTCTACACACTTAACAGTAGAAAATGATGGCCGCTTCTGAAGTGCCAACTTCCTCTGCCATTGGCTTGCTCTTGATAAGCCTAACAATAGTAATAAATAGCTTTCATTCACATGTTATTGGTGGAGGGGGGTCTTCAAAAGACTTTCATGTAGATCTGTAAGGTAGACAAGGCCATGTTCCTTCTCCATTCTGCTGTCAAGAAAGTCACAGCTGGCCGGGCATGGTGGCTCATGCCTGTAATCTCAACACTTTGGGAGTCCGAGACAGGCTGATCACCTGAGGTCAGGAGTTCAAGATCAGGCTGATCAACACAGAGAAACCCCTTCTCTGCTAAAAATACATTAGCTGGGCATGGTGGTGCATGCCTGTAATCTCAGCTACTCGGGAAGTTGAGGCAGGAGAATCACTTGAACCCGGGAGGCGGAGGTTGCAGTGAGCCGAGATCGCGCCATTGCCCTCTAGTCTGGGCAACAAGAGTGAAACTCTGTCTCAAAGAAAATAAAAAATAAAAAGAAAGCCACAACCCAGAAGGCCCGCTATTTACAGCTTGAGACGGGCGTGAAGATATTCCCTTGGGGCTCCTTCCAGTATTTCATAAAGATGTCTCTTCTCTTTAAAGAAGTTTTGAGATTCTCCCATGAGAAGATTTATATTTTAATAGTGGATAGTGGTTTTTCGTTTTTCTTTTCCACATGGGTATGGTGATGGAAACTTACGCTTTCCAAATGTTAAACAACAGAAGAGTGATTAAATTATGACAGATTCATACACTGGGATACAATGTGGCTATTAAAATTATTGTTTTGAGGAATATATAATCACACAGGGAACTGCTCTTGATTATATCAATGTTGCAGGAAAGGAGTGGTACACTAAACAGCAGGATCCCCATTTTGTTTAAAAATTTTACATGTAAAAAAAAACACTGGAATGAATTATACCAAAATGTTAGCAGGAGTTTTCTCTGGATAGTAGGATTCTGGTTTACTTTTATTTTCTTCTTTATAGCTTTTGAATTTTCCAGTTTTCCTCAGTTGACTCATATAATTAAAAAACATAAATGTTATTTTTGCTATTCTCCACAGATTATTAAATTTTAGCTGGAGGAATCCTTTGAGTCTTGCTCTTTTTGAGTGATTCTTGCCATCTTTCATTTGTAAAATTACATTTTAGAATCAAACCTTAAATTGAAATGAGAGGATTGTTTTCATTATTAGTGTAGACATTTGAAATAGTGTATCATTAGTGTAGACATTTTAAGTTGGCCATTATAACCCACTTGCTGGTCTGTTATTTCCAAAAAGTGACTCTTTTTTATATAATTCATTAATTCAGCCAAGCATTATTTTGAGGGCTTGCTATATTTGCCTGTAGATACATGGATGAAGACAACCCAGCCTCTGCTTTCAGGAAATACCAGTCTGGGTTGAGATACACACTAGTAAAGCAGTAATCACAACCGTCATTACACTGGAGGACGATTTCATGAGAAAAGGCTGTGCAGGGTGCTCAGGGAGCTCTGAGAAAGAACACCACATTCATCCCAGCTTGAGTGAGGTTGGAAAGCCCTCCCAGAAAATGGCCTCCTAGCTGAAGGAAGCTCTTCTTTGGATGGCCAACCTATGTCAATCTTGGTAGACAATCGTTGCCTCAAAGGTTTCTTACAATGATTAAGAGTTTGATATTAATTTAAAAAGACAAACCAGGCTGGGCACAGTGGCTGACATCTGTAATCCCAGCACTTTGTGAGACTGAAATGGGAGGACTATTTGAGGCTAGGAGTTGGAGACCAGTCTGGGCAACATAGCAAGATCTCATCTCTACAAAAAATAAAAACAAAAGGAGCCAGGCATGGTGGCGCATGCCCGTAGTCCCAGCCACTCATGAGGCTGAGGTGGGAGGCTCACTTTGGACCCAGGAGTTGGAGGTTGCAGTGAGTTATGGTTGTGCTGCTGCGCCCCAGCTTGGGCAACAGAGCAAGAGCCTCTCTGAAAAAGTGGGAAAAAAAAAGAAGAGGAAACAAAGACAAACCAGTTAACTTGGGCTGTGGGACCTTTATATTTCTTTATTGGGAAGTTCTCTTAATCTTCAGAATTTCTCTTTCTGTTTATTTGGGGAATACTAAAGCATAATTGCCTTACTCTGAAATTATCACAATGATGTGTTTTTACTGCATAATTCATGCAGTAAAAATTGCAAAACTGTATATTACAGTATTGCAATACTGCATATTACGTATTCTTTTATGTAGTGGTTAATACTGATTTTGATCATGTCTTCCACTCCTGTTTCATTCTCCTGCCTCCCCTTACTCTGCAGAAGGAGGCAGTTTGATGTTTTTTTGTTGTTCTTTTACAAGGATAAACTGAGTTCCAGAATGATCACTTGGCTTCTCCAAATTGTGGGATGAGTTAGTAATGAAACTAGAAAGAGAAATTAGAATTTCTTTGTTCAGAGCTCTGACTTCTAAAGTATTTCTCCATGTAAGTAAAGTAGGTTGTTTGCCAAAAATTTATTCACCCTTTAAATCTTTACTGAAAGTAATGAGCTTAAAATAAAGTCTCATGAAGATAATATTGTTACAGCTTAGGATAGAAATTAAGGCTATTTGAGTAGTTTAAAATGTGTCCTGAGTGAAGCTTAAAATTTGTCTATTTAATTAATTTGTTCGGCAATGGATTTTAGATTTTTTTGGAAAAACAATAATTGAAACATTCTTACAACACATCTAAGTATTTTATGATATTTTGATTCACTTAAAATATTTTAAATAAGAGGGATGAGATTAAAAATAAAATCAGAATTGACACAGTATCTATTTGTATGCTACTGAATGATTATGATTTCATTATCAAAAGAGTTTCCTGGCTGGGTGTGGTGGCTCATGCCTGTAATCCCAACACTTTGGGAGGCCAAGGCGGATGGATCACCTGAGGTCAGGAGTTCGAGACCAGCCTGGCCAACATGGCAAAACCGTGTGTCTACTAAAAGTACAAAAACTAACCGGGTGTGGTAGCACGCGCTTGTAATCTCAGCTACTCGGGAGGCCCAGGCTTTGGCAGGAGAATCACTTGAACCCAGGAGGTGGAAGTTGCAGCGAGCCAAGATTGCACCATTGTGCTCCAGCCTGGGCAACAAGAGCGAAACTCCATCACACACACACACACACACACACACACACACACACACACACACACACAGAGTTTTCCTATAAACTATTAATGAAAATACTACTGTTTACTGCTGTTTCAATGATGCTTTTAGTAAATATTTTTACTATTAAAATAATTGATACTCTAATAAATGATGTTCATTAGGTGTTTTATGCTAAAATACTCAAGGAACAGTATAAATAAATATGAAAGAAAATGCATGCACATGTTTCACTGAAGGTGCTAGCAGTTGAATTCCCTTTATATTAATGTTATTACATGTTTTCCTTCTAGTTAAAATGTTCATCTATTTTAGATTATTTAATAAAATGTACCATATTTTATTTAAAATAAGTATTTTGTTGATTTAAATGTAGAAAATGTTGCACTAATTGGAGTTTGAAGAACTTTGTAGTACAAGAATTGTTTTATTATATTTTATATAGAAATTTTTATTTACTACAATTTTGGCGATTTAATTTTAGAGATATCACCTCATACTATTTAATTTTTGGCTCCTACTTCAACCGGGCTTAAGATTTTATATGTAATGCATTATTGCCAGAAAATGCTGCTTATCAACTCTCACTGGGGCTTTTCTAGGAAAAATGAAAATAAAAAACATAACCATCACTATGAGGTTCAAGGGTTTATTTCAGAGTTCAAGAGAGATATAAGCAGAAACTGATATTTTGTCTGGGGATCTAGAATTTGTATCTAACTAAACTTCATGAGAGCAGAGTGATGTTCAGTGGTACCCACTGTCCTTTGCTCTGAGCATCTGTGATGATGGGATTGAAGAACATGGAGCTTCCTGAAGATGATTCAGTAGCCATGTCATAATTTTCAGCCAGTGTTACTTGCGTAGCCATGGGCAAGTTATTTCACTTTCTGAGCCTCTTAACTATTGAGCTTTGAGCAAATAGTATCACAGGCATGAAAATAGGTACAAAAGAAGAACGTAGATCCCATCCTTGGACTCTATGGGGATACTGACCTAATCCACTAAATTATATACCAGTATCAAAAAATGGAAAAACTCTGCAGTTAGGCAAACTACAAATATAAGGGGTGAGAAAATAACAGAAGGGTTAAACACAGGTAGGTGAAATCAATACTGGAAAGCTTTAGGGGGCAAGGAGGGAGGGGGACCTATGCACCACGGATTGGCCAAGCTAATGTTGATTTTTTAAGGATCTGGACCTGGTTCACAAATGACTTGAAGTAATTATCTTAGAAGAGGAAATATGTGTGTGTGTGTGCGTGCGCGCGCACGCACGCTTACTCTCAATGTGGATTAACTATTACCTATTAGAGTTATCATGATCAGGATTCAGGTGCTGATGAAGTAGATCGTACTTCCTTAAATATAGGCTTCTACTTATTTTGATCTGCTTCATTCCTGTGGCATAGGAGAGTAAGCTCTGGCGCCAGTTTCCCTGAGTTTGAATCCTAGCCCTGCCATATTGTCAGTGGTCTTGTAAAAGTTACTTAATTACTTTGTTCCTCTGTTTTCCCATCTGTAAGACGGGGATAATATTGATACCAACCTTATAGACTATTGTAGAGATTCAATAGGGTAGTTAATGTATGTAATTGATGTTCTAAATGCATATAAATCATTTAGAATAGTGCCTGGAACTCAATACATGATAGGCATTAGTAGTAGTGGTGGTGGTGGTGATCTCCATTTCCTACACCTGCTTGTTTGTCTTAAAAAACCATAGTACTGACTCAGTTCTTGCCCCAAAGCAGAGCTGTATGGGAAATTCTGATTCATGGATCAAGGGAACCATGCGAACTCGCAGATCTTCTCCCTTCCAATATCCCCTGCCTCTCCTAATTGTACTCTACTGTTCTGCCCCTGACAATCCAAAACTGTGACCCGAAAACTGAGTTTTAAGGAATTTGTTCTTCAGTAACACATGCTCGTCTTTGTATCCCCAGGAATGAGGGGAGAATCATACTTCATCGGAATGAGGAGCCCGGGACAGCAGGGACACATCCCTGAAGATGGAGGACTTTTCTTACTGTGTTGCATAGACAGGGACTGGGCTGTCACTCGTTGTTTTGCAGAAGAAGCCTTTCAAGCAATCACTGACTTCAATGACCTCCCCAACTCGTTGTTTGCGTGCAATGTTCACCAGTCAGTATTTGAAGGAGAAGACAGCAAGGTAAGATGCCTTTTTCTGTTCCTGAAACATGGGGAGATGTGGCATTATCTCAAAGTAATCCTGTTGTTCATTTGTGGTTGGTGTTTTGAAGGTTTTGAAAATGTTTACTTGGCTCTATTTTTGGCATGTGTACCAGTATAAGAAAATCCCGTTCTATTATCAACTAACTTTAGAGGTACATCTGACAGGTTTGTAGATGAAAATATGTTGAATCAAATTGAGTCCTCTGTGACTCATAGGTCTGTCTAGCAAAACAAATGGTGTTAATGTGGATGGTAGGAAATGCCCCTTAAGCTAGGAAGCAGAAGTCTTAAACTCCTAAATGTTTCCTTTTCCCCTTCTCTGCCATAAATATAATTTGCCTTTCTCAAAACAGTATAAACTCCATTTTACCTCCAACCTTCCTGCAGCTTGATGAATGTTCTAAAAAAGCCTTCTTAAACTGTGAGCCAAGTCTCACAGTAGATATTAGAGAAGGTAAGTTGGTTGGCATCTGAGTCCTTCTTTGTTCACTGATACCGTGGTGGTATTGCCATGTGTGTGTTGTAAGAATTTGAATGAAGCAGTAACTCCTCAATTTGAAATGATTGGGGAATGAGGTTTTCTATGTATTAACATTTTCCATCTTCCCATGTTAAGAAACAGACTTAACTTAGTGTAAATGTTTTTGGCAATCACAGTAAATATTCCATTTGGAGACCTTTCCAAAGTTTATTTCAGATTTCTCTGACCTTTAAATGGGGTATCTAAATGGATTAAACCTTCCCTTGTGGATGTAGATTCTTAGTTATAAAAGCCACTATTATACTACTGAAACATGGACAAAATATTTTGGATAAAGGGCCTTTTTTTCTTTTTTCTTTTTTGTTTTGTTTTGTTTGAGACAGATTCTCGCTCTGTTGCCCAGGCTGGAGTGCAGTGGCCTGATCTTGGCGCACTGCAAGCTCCGCCTCCTGGGTTCAGGTCTTTCTCCTGCCTCAGCCTCCCTAGTAGCTGAGACTACAGGCGCCCGCCACCACGCCCAGCTAATTTTTTGTATTTTTAGTAGAGATGGGTTTCATCATGTTAGCAAGGATGGTCTTGATCTCCTGACCTCGTGATCCGCCCACCTCCGCCTCTCAAAGTGCTGGGATTACGGGCGTGAGCCACTGCGCCCAGCCGGGCCTTTTTGTTTTTCTAAACTAAAGTATATGACTCTCTGTGAGATATAAGAGTAGGCTTTATGATTGCTGTTTCACAAGCTTTTGGTCTTTGTGCCCATTGCTGAAGTCTGTGTCTGGCACAATTACTGGAAGTCTGATTTATGGATATGATTGATTTTGTAGACAATCCTGATAGCCACAGAGAAAACCATCCAAGAGGATTAGGAGTTATTTTAAGCCATTTAAAGATATTTTTATAATGATATCAGTTTGGAGTTGAACTGTTGAAATTATGGGCTGAAAATAGCTTGAAATGCAAGGAATTATATATAATTAGAATCTCCAGTGCAATGATCATCAGACTATTTAAAGTAAGAAAGTGGCACATGCCAATTTCTTCTTTGAAAGAAACTGGGAATTTTGTTCTTGGATTATAACCAGATTATCACAAATGATAATTTACTCAGGGCAAGTAGTTTCCTCTGAAATATACCTGCCATAAACTGTAAAGCAATAGTCTATGTATTCTCATTATATCACAATGAGATTTAATTAGAAGGATTTTCACAATATCACAATTAGAAGGATTTTCCTTAGAGATTTAATTGGGGTTTTGATTCTTTCCTTTTAAAATACTTCCCAGTAGATTGAAACTATGAGACCTAGGAAGGTGCTAATCTCATTTAGCAGTGCTGCTCAAGAATGGCTGATTAACTGAATTAGAACTGAGGACACAGAAGGACAAGGGCTGGTGGGGGGAGTTCATGAGAGTCTGCACACATCTATCTTGATATTCTGATTTGTGACTGAATAGTGGATTACAAGATTTTCTCATCTAATGTGTATATGAAGTTTGTGCATAGCAGTTTGGGAAATAGTATTTGGTTTTAGGATGACCTTGATAAAATTTTGAGGCAAAATAAACAAGAATATAGTTAATCGCACTCAGTTTCAAATGATTTAGATCACAATTTTACAACCATGGAGGTGAATTTTATAATTGGCCAAAGTCTATGTAATTCAGCTTACTAAATCAGAAAGTCTTCTACCTGGGGGAGATTTTTTTATTTTACTCTTCCTTTTGTGGATAGTCTTTAGGATACCAAATAATCTGACATGGATTTAGTTTTGATTTAATTATATCTATATGGTTGAAGGTGACAAAACAGGATAATCAGATACCAGATAAGTTGACAGTAGCCAGAAGGCATGATCACTGGGACTCCAGAAAAAAAAGTGGAGCGTATTGTGGCATCTCATTTTCACTGCCATATTTTTCTTCCAGACCCAGAAATTCATATTGCTTTCCTTTAACCTCCTTTTAAACTATTATAATAAAATCACTTATTTTAAGACATTAAGTATCATACTCCATTCTGTCAGAATATTCTTTCCACAAGGTTTAGATTTTGTGAATCTGAGCCATCAAGTCTGATGATGGGTACTTTTCCCAAAGGGTGGACATTTTAGGCACTGTGATAAGTTGGTGGGGAGATATTTTTAGGCAGGGGTAAAAGAAGCAAAAAGCATTTCCAGCACTCCTTGTATTTGCCTATGGGCAAGGCTGGCCATGGTAATTGTTTTTCTATTTGGCTTTGGGAAGATGTATTCAGCAGCCTGGAATTATAGCAGTGGGTGGAGACATCAGAAATGATGCTTAGCCTTCATTTCCAAGGTTTAGGAGGGTAGGTGGTTTCATATGTAATTTGTTTTGGCAGAGTCCTTTCTTTTTTGGCAAAGCCGGCTTCTGAAATCCTTGTGTCTTGATATTGACGGATTTGGGTTTAGCCTTTGCCCTACAATTATTATAAAGTATATATTTAACTTCCATAGTTGGGTAGGAATTAAACCTTTTGCTTTCTGTCACAAATGAGTCTTGCAGCATTCTCTTCTCTAGTTTCCCACGTCTGAGATACCTTTTTGTTTTTGAGGAAATTTATGGGGTACTAAATGGAACTTCTCGTAATATAGGTAACAGCACAGGATATGATCTGGATCTGTTTATTTCTGTATCACTTTGTTCTATTCAAAGTGATAAATATTCTGATATGCTCATTTCTGTTGTCCTATTTACATTCTAAGTTCTGACACCTAAAGCACATGTTAAAAAACAGCTTTGTGTTGTCCGTAATGTTCATTCCAATTTTCAGTTAGGTAGAATTCTGTGAGATTGTATTTTGATTTGATGCTTTTGCAATGAGTGAGCACATACTTCATTGAGGCTTGTTGTGGTCCAGATGGTTGAGATTTGTTTATATAACACAAAGGAGAACTGGAGCTGGAGGAAATTGGCATCTGAAACCAATAAATGCAGATTGCTGTTTGCGTGCTACAGCTTGAAGTATAAATATTTTTGTATGAAACACATTTAAAACTGTGATCTTCACAGTATCCAACACCTGAAAATTACTAGGGTACATTTCTCTTCAGAGCGCTCCCCTGGGTTCATCTTTTGGGATCCAGCTGGGCTGCAGAAGTCATCTTGAGGAAGGTGAGGCTGGGAAGGTTGTCCTTTGAGCAGCCTTGTGTCTGTGCTAAAGACAGATAAGGGTCTGCTGGGTTGGATGTTGGAATGCACTGCTTGCTAAAGGGGAACAGTGAAGCAATGACTATGAAATGTTTAGCCAAATTCAACTGAATAAGGAGAAACCAGAAAGGTGACTTTTTAAAAAAATTATTATACTTTAAGTTCTGGAATACATGTGCAGAACATGCAGGTTTGTTACATAGGTACACACGTGCCATGATGGTTTGCTGCACCCTTCAACCTGTCACCTACATTAGATATTTCTCTAAAATATGAATTTATTCAATTTATTAATAATTATAACAGCAGCAGCAAATACCTATATAGCGTTTGGCATGGTGCCAGGTGCTTTACATGAGCCCTTTACTTGTCATGACAACCCTATGAGGGTAGTATCTTTCTGTAACTCTACTTCCTGGGTGCATGTCACGATTGTATTCCCTGCACCCTACTGGCTGTTTCTGCCCGATGTGTAAGCAGAAGTGACTTGTGTCATTTTTAGGCCAAGAATTTAATGTACCAATTCTGAAGAATGTTCCTTTTGCTCTGTTAGGGAAACTGGCATTGTGCCAAGTAGTGCTGGCTTAGGCAGTTTGGGTCCTGGAGTAAGGACAGTGATGATATAGGGTAGAATCCTAGCTAACCTATGATGAACATGTAATGCAACAAGAAAAATAAACAAATAAGAACTTTTGTTGGTTCAGGCCACTGGATTTTGGGGTTTGTTATTATAGTATAAATTAATCCATCTAGATTGATATAATAAGTATCATTATCCCTATTTTTCAGGAGAGGACACTAGAGAGCAGAGACTTTGCCCATGGTCTAAGGTAGTAGTGGCCAAGGCAGGATTCAAATCTAGGCTGCCAGGCTACAGAGTTCATGCTTTTAAACATTATGTACTACTGCCTCCTGATATACAGATATTTATAGAAAGCAGGTATGATATTTGGCTCTGGGGATGCAATGGTAAACAAGATAGGCTTAAATTTAATTTATGATGTACCAAGAGAGGTCTATTCAAAATAAGCAAACAAATAATAGACATAATAAATGCTGATGGTGATGCCAAAACAAAAGGACATTTAGCATATTTTCAACTACATTCATTCCCTTACACACACAGACAGACATACACACATCACACATGAACATACACAGTTTTTTAAAAATAAGGGGGTAATTCTGCCAACCATTAAAGAGTATGTTCTACTAGAATGGGCATGTGATGAGAGACCTGGCTCTACTGTTCTCTTAGTCTTTGTGTGTCTTGTAAATAGATCATTGCAATGCATTGCAGGTAGCTAGAGTGATTCTAATATTCAAAGATGTGCATTTTCATTCAGCAAATCCACTAAATCTGAACCAATTTCTTCTTCTTGAGTTCAGCTGACAAAACGCTGAGCTAGTCTAACATTGCAGGCATTATGAGAGCATCCTAAAGGATTTTCAAAGCTAAATCTGATTATTTGTGGTTTTTGCTTTATTCTAGAGGAATTTTAACTAGAGGAACTCTCACTCTAGTTTGTAGGAGAATGTCGATGTTTACTTTAAACTTTACAACTGCAGGTCTACAATCTCTTGTCTATAGTAGTGAAATCTGAAAATTTGAAAACTGAGACTTTTTTTCACAGTCCATTTTGAGACAAAACATCACTTCATTAAAATCTGACCTGAACTGATAAGAAGCTACTTGTAGTGTGACTAGTCAGCTATTTCTCTGTAGAAATATTCCTGCCTTTAATTACTAGCGGCTGCCCCAGACATTGCTGGGACATTACACAGTATGAACCCTGTGCCCAGTATTACATATCCAAATCCCCCAATTCAGAATGCCAAACATATCACTCTTCAAGAGTTTCAGACAGTAGGTTGTAGATCTATAAAACATAAAAATGAATCTACATTCCATTTTCAAAACGAAGAATGAATTCATCATGGAAATCTGAAATGCCATAAAGTGAACAATTAAATGTATTTTGCCCATAAGATGCTCATGTCTATTTTCTTAATTTTAAATAATTTATTTTAATTGATTAACAAAATTATATATACATTTATTGTATACAATATGTTTTGAAATATGTATGCATTATGTAATGACTAACAAGCTAATTACCATATACATTATCTCACATACTTATTACTTCTTTGTGGGGAGAATATATAAAATCTACCTTCCTAGTGATTTTAAAAGTACAATAGATTATTTTTAACTAAAGTCACCATGTTGTAGAATAGATCTTTTGAACTCATTCCTCCTGTCCAGCTGAAATTTTGTAGCCTTTATTCAACAACTCCCCAGCCCCTGGTAAGTACCATTCTACTCTTGGTTTCTATGTGTCTGACATTTTTATAATTCACATGTAGGTGAGATTATGTAATATTTGGCTTTCTGTACCTGGCTTATTTCACTTAACATACTGTCCTTCATTTTCATCCATGTTGTGCAAAGACAGGATTTCCTTCTTGTTTAAGGCTGACTAGTATTTCATATATACCACATTTTCTTTATCTATTCATCTATTGATGAACACTTAGGTTAAGTCCATATCTTGGCAATTATAAATAATGCTGCAGTGAATGATAGAGAGCAGATATCTCTTCAACACACCAATTTCATTTTATTTAGATGTATACCCAGTAGTGGGATTGTTGGATCAAATGGTGGTTCTATTTTTAGTTTTTGAAGGAAACTCCATACTGTTTTCCATAATAAGTGTACCAATGTAAATTCCCACTAACAATGTGTAATAGTTTCCGTTTCCTGACATCATCACCAACACTTTCACCTTTTTTACATTAGCCGTCCTAACAGGTGTGAGGTGATATTTCATTGTGGTATTAATTTGCATTTCCCTGATCATTAGTAATGTTGAGTACTTTTTAATATACCTATTGGTCATTTGTATGTCTTCTTTTGAGAAATGTCAATTCAGCTCCTTTGCCTATTTTTAAATCAGGTTATTTGTTTTCTTGATATTGAGTTGTTTGAATTCCTTATGTATTTTTGGCTGCTAACTCCTTGTCAGATTTACAAATATTTTGTCTCCTTGCAAATATTTTCTCCATTAATTGTTTCCTTTACTGTACAAAAGACTTTTAGTTTAATGTAATCCCATTTATTTTTGCTTTTGTTGGCTGTGCTTTTGTGATCATATCCAAAAAATCATTACCCAGACCAAAGTCAACAATTCTTTTCATACATTTTCTTCTAGTAGTTTTACAGTTTTAAGTCTTATGTAAGTCTATTTCATTTTGAATTTATTTTTGCTTATGGCATGAGCTAAAGTTCTGATTTCATTCTTCTGCATGTGGATATCCAGTTGTCCCAACATTATTTATTAAAGAGACTGTTTTTCTTCTTTGTGTGTTCTTGGCACCTTTGTGGAAAATCAATTGACTATAAATGCATGGATTTATTTCTGGGCTTTCTATTCTGTTCCATTGGTCCATGTGCTGGTTTTTATGTTAGTATCATGATGTTTTGATTACTATAGCTTGGTAGTATATTTTGAAGTCAGCTTTTTTCTTTTTACTCAAGATCGTTTTGGCTATTCAGAGTCCTTTGTGGTTCCATATAAATTTTAGGATTTTTTTTCTATTTCTGTGAAAAAATGTTATTGGAATTTTGTTAGAGATTGCATTGAATCTATAGATTGCTGTCTGTAGTATGAATGTTTTAATTACAGTAATTCTTCTAGCCACTGAAGATGGAATATCTTTTCATTTATTGTGTCTTCTTCAGATTCCTTCATTATGTTTTATAGTTTTCAGTGTACAGGTCTTTCACTTTCTTGGTTAAATTTATTTCTAAGTATTTGATTTTTCTTAGCTTTTGTAATTTGGTTGGTTGTTTTAGTTTCTTTTCCAGGTAGTTCTTTGTTAGTATATAGAAATGTTACTGATTTTTGTATTTTGGTTTTGTATCCTACAACTGTACTGAATTTGTTTATTATTCTAACAGTTGTTTGACAGAGTGTTTAGGGTTTTCTATGTATAAGGTCATGTAATCTGCAGATAGGGACAATTTAACTTCTTCCTTTCCAGTTTGGATGCCTTTTCTTTCTTTTTCTTGCCTAATTGCTTTGGCTAGAATTTATAGTATTATGTTGAATAAAATTGGTGAGAGTGGGCGTCCTTGTCTTGTTCCTAATCTTAGAGGAAAATCTTCCACCTTTTCAATGTTAAGTATGGTGTCAGTTGTGAGTTTGTTATATATGGCCTTTGTTATTTCGAGGTGCATTCCTTTGACAACTAATTTGTTGAGAAATTTTATTATGAAAGAGTGTTGAATTTTGTCAAATGCTTTTTCTGTTTCTATTGAGATGACCATATGTTTTTTATCCTTCATTCTGTTAATGTTGTGTATCGCATTTACAGATTTGCATTTCTTGAATTATTCGTGCTTTTCTGTGACAAATCTCACATGATTGTGGTGAACAATCATTTTAATGTGCTGTTGAATTTAGTTTACAGGTATTATGTGGATGCTTTTTGTATCTGTGTTCATTGGGGATACTGGTCTATAATTTTCTTGTCTTTGTGGTATAGTTATCTGACTTTGGTATCGGGATAGTACAGGCTTTGTAAAATACGTTTGGAAGCATTCCTTTTTCAATTTTTTGGGAAAAGTTTGATAATAATTGGTTTCAGTTCTTTAGATGTTTGTTAAAATTCAGTAATAAAGTGATTGTGTTCTGGGCTTTTCTTTGGTAGGAGACATTTAATTACTGATTTGATCTTTTTACTTGTTATTGGTCTGTTCATGTTTTCTTTTTCTTCATGATTCAGTCTTGGTAGGTTTTATGTCTCTAGGAATTTATCCATTTCTTCTAAGTTACCCAACTGTTGGCGTATAATTATTCATAGTAATTTCCTATGATCCTTTGTATTCCTGTGGTATCAGTTCTAATGTCTCCTCTTTCATTTCTGATTTTATGTGAGTCTCTCAGATTTTTTTTTTATTAATCTAGCTTAAGGGTTGTTGATTTTGTTTATCTTTTTAAAAGGCCAACTCAGTTTTATCGATCATTTCTACTATTTTTCTAGTCTATTTCATTTATTTTCTGATATTTATTATTTCCTTTATTCTACTAACTTTGGGCTTAGTTTGTTCTTTTCTTTTTAATTCCTTGTTGTATGATGTTATGTTTTTTGTTTGAAATCTTCTTTTTCAATGTAGGCATGTATTGCTATAAGTTTTTTTCTTAGAGATATTTTGCTGTATCTCATAGTATGCTAGTAGGTTTTAGTATTTTGTGTGTCCATTTGCATTTGTCTCAAGATATTTTTAAATTCTTCTTTGACTTATTGGTTGTTCAGGAGCATCTTGTTAAATTTTTATGTATTTGTAAATTTTCTGGAATTCTTTCTGTTATTGTTCTCTAGTTTTATATACCATGGTGGTTTAAAAAGATATTTGATATGATTTTAATCTTTTAAAATTTGTTAAGACATTTTTTGGTCTAATATGATCTATCCTGGAGAATATTATGTGTACACTTGAAAAGAATGTATATGTATCCTGATACTATTGGATTGGATCTTTTGTATATGTCTGTTAGGTTTATTTGGTCTAATGTGCAATTGAAGTCTGATGTTTCCTTACTGATATTCTGTTTGGATTATCTATCCTTTGCTGAAAGTGGAGTATGGAAGTCCTCTACCATTATTGTGTTATAGTCTCTCTCTCTCTCTAGATCTATTAATATTTGCTTTATATTTTTAGATGCTCCAATGTTGGGCACATGTGTATTTACAACTGTCATTTCTTAACAAATTAATCATTTTATCTTATATAATGACTGTCTTGTGCTACTTTTTTAATGTAAATTCTATTTTATCTAATATAAATAGCTACCCCTGCTCTTATTTGGTTAGCATTTACATGGAATATCTTTTTCCCTCCCTTTCCTTTTAGGATATATGTGAAGTGTGTCTATTGTAGGCAGTGTATAGTTAGGTCTTTTTTAAAAAGCCCGTTCAGTCATTCAGTCATTCTTGTCTTTTGATTGGAAAATTGAATCAATTTACACTCAAAGAAATAATTGATAGGTAAGGATTCATTAGTACAATTTTGTTAATTGTTTTTGGTTGTTTTGTAGATGTGTTGTTCCTTTCTCTCTTACTGTGAGAGAAATTGTAATTAGATGATTTTCTTTAGTGGTATGCTTTGATTCCTTATTTTTTTTTTTTTTTTTTTTTTTTTTTTTGAGATGGAGTCTTGCTCTGTCGCCCAGGCTGGAGTGCAGTGGCCAGGTCTCAGCTCACTGCAAGCTCCGCCTCCCGGGTTCACACCATTCTCCTGCCTCAGCCTCCCGAGTAGCTGGGACTACAGGCGCCCGCCACCACGCTCGGCTAGTTTTTTGTATTTTTTAGTAGAGACAGGGTTTCACCGTGTTAGCCAGGATGAGATTCCTTACTTTTTATGGTTTGTGTATCAACTAAAGGATTTTGGTTTGTGGTTATATCATTAGGCTTACATAAAATATCTTATAATTAAAATTGACTTTTTTATGCTGACAATTTGATCACATGAAAAACTCAAAAGTTTTACTCCGCTTTCTGCATTTTATGTTTTTCATGCCACAGTTTACATTGTTTTATATTATATATCCCTTAACAAATTATAGTAGCTATCATTATTTTTATAATTTAGTCTTTGAACCTTCATACAAAAGATATAAGTGGCTTACGTAGAACCATTATAGTAGTGGAATATTCTGAATTTGACTGTGTACTGATTTTTACCAAGAAATTTTATACTTTCCTATGCTTGACTGTATTACTAATTAGCATCCTCCTTTTCTTTCAGATTGAAGAAATCCCATTAGCATTTCTTGTAAAATAGGTCTGGTGGTGATAAACTGTCAGCTTTGTTTGTCTGGGAAAGTATTTTTCTCTCCATTTCTGAAGGATAGATTTGCTGGGTCAAGAATTCTTGGTTGGCAGTCCCCATCACCCCACCCCACCCTGCCTCCGTGTTATCACTTTGAATATATTATCCCACTCTCTTCTGGCCTGTAAGATTTATGTAAAAAAGTCTATTGTTAGCCCTATTGGAACTTCATTACATGTAATATGCTTCTTTCTTTCTTTTTTTTCTTGCTTTTAGGATCCTCTTTTAATCTTTGATTTTTGATAGTTTGATTATAATATGTCTTATTTTAATTCGTTTGGTCTGAATCTTAGTGGAGACCTTCCTGTACCTGGATATTTGTATATGTTTCCAGATTTGAAATTTTTCTGCTATTATTTCTTTAACAGTTTCCTAGCCCTTTATTGTTCTACTCTTACTTTTTAACTCCAATAATTTGAATACTTGCTTATGATGCTGTCCTATAAATCCCATAAACTTCCTTTATGCATTTTCATTCACTTTAATATTTTTCATCTGACTATATATTTTCAAATAACCTGTCTTCAAGTTCACAGGCTTTCTTTTGCTTCACCAGTTCTGCTATTGACACCCTCTATTGTATTTTTAACTTTGTTCACTGCATTTTTCAGCTCCAGAATTTTTTAAGTAATTCAATCTCTCATATTCTGGTTGCTTATTGTTCTTCTGATTTTGTTAAAATATTTCTCTCTATTTTACTATATTTTTGTGAGGTTTCTTAAAGCAATTATTTTGAATTCTTTGTCAGGCAGTTTATAAATCTTTATTTTGAGGGTGGTTATTGGTGCTTTATTTTATTCCTTTGTTGGTGTCATGTTTCCCTGATTGTTTCTAATTTTTGTGACTGTGTATTAGTTTCTATGCATTTGAAGAAGTAGGGACTTATTCTAGTCTTTTTGGACTGGCTTTGTCTGGGGGAAGTCCTCTACTAGTCAGCTCATCCAGAGATTCTCAGCAGCTGGTCTGGCATGGTCCATGGGTGAACTTTCTGCTTGAGTCCTTGGATAGCCTATCCTGGTGCCTGGGTCAGCAGGTGGGCAGGCCTGGTGTTTGAGTCCATAGGGTTAGGCCTGGAGCCTGGATCTACTGAGATAAACCTGTTGATTGGGTCTATGGGAGTGTACGTAGGGCCTTTGTCCATAAGGACAGGCCTAGAGACTGAGTCTATAGAAGCTGGCCTGAAGCCTGGGTTTATAGAGGCTGACCTGGTACAGGGGTGCTCTTTGAGTCTGATTCTGCAGGGGCTGGCTAGGTGCTGGTATGGACCTGATTTCTAGGTTCACTGGGACTTTCCTGAAGTCTGAGTCCACAGGGACTGGCTTGGCACTGTAGTAGGCCTGGAGCCTGTGTCAACTGCAGCCTGGGGACACTGGAACTGGCCAAGGGCCTAGGGGATAGCCTGTTGCTAGGACAAGTGTGGAACCTGGGACAAGTGTGGAGCCTGGGGGCCGGATATGCAGGTGTTGGCCTGGAGGCTAGGTACATGAGGGGAGGCCTGGGTCTTGGGGTCACAGGTGCTGTCCTGGTACCTGGGTCCACAGGGGTGGTCCTGGAGCCTAGCTCTGTGTGTAGAAGCCCAGCAGTGAGGTCTACTGGGATATACCTAGCCCCTGGGTCTGCTGGAACAGGCCTGGCCCATGAATATGCTGGAGCATGAAGCTGTAGGGACTGGCATGGAAAATGAAGCTGTAGGGACTGGCTTGGCATTGGGCAGGCTCTTGGAACCTGTGTCTTTGAGTGTTAGCCTGGTAACTGATGCCAGGGTTGCCAACCTGGCAAAGGGGCAGGTCGAAAGCCTGGGACTTTGTGGGCTGACCTGGGGCCTGGGGCCATAGGAGTTTGCCTGGAATCTGAGTCCATGGGTACCAGTACAATGACTAGAGCTGTGAGGGGGCTCATGTCTTTTGGAAATAAAGGATACATTCAAGCTAGGGTGAGCATTGTATATAAATACTGTCTGTGTAGCCCTCCCCAAGCCAAACTCTGACACTCACTGAGTCTTTCTTTGAATATCTATAGATTAAAGCCTTTGGCCTTGACCTGCTTGTGCAGCCCACATCCCTTCATTCTAGCTCCTCACTAATGGTCTGGTCTGGGTCTATAGGAGAGACTCTTAGCCCATGAAACAGATAGTTACTGCTGCATGCACTTGACTCAGGGAGCTTAAATTGTGAAATATTTTATATCAACTACCCAGACATATTTTCCTTTTCTTCATTTACATTTTCTTCTCTAGACCCTGAAGCCCTTCAAGGCAGACATAATTTATATTTTTGTCTTCTTTGTATTTCTAGTGCCTTGCAAAGGGCCTGACACAGAGTAGGTGCTCAATCAATATTGAATTGAAATTCTTCTTAAACAGTGACCAAATTAAGACATAGAGAGATGAATTTGCCAGAAATCAGCTGATTATTTGGAGAGATAAAAAAGAGTAGAGTGAGGCTTTCTGACTTTTAAGTCCAATTCATTACCCACTGTGCATCACTGTCTGAATTGTACTGTGGAAAGCAGGTTCTAAAAACAAAGTTGGCTATACATCAGCACAAACTTCCATGTAGGAGAATGTAAGGCAGAAAGAACTCAGGCGATTCAGAAGCAATGCTCAAGCCAAATGTAAATGTACTGAATCCAAATCACTCTTGTAGTTAAGATTTGACATTCATAAAGAAACCTGCTATATACGTCAATTTATATTTATGTAATGTTCAAAATTTTTAGAGGGGACTGACTCATTTAGTAAGCCAAGTGAATAAAAAATTAGAGGTGTCTTAAGCACATTTATTTTTATAACTACATCGAGGAGAAGAAAAGGGAGATGGGTAAAAAGAGAGTAGCAATAAAAGCAATAAAGAAAATATTTATATTATTATGTTTATATTATTATAATAAATAAATAAATAAGTTTAAAAAGGTAACAATAAAAGCTAAAATCTGGTGCTTTGGAAGACCCTAGAAAACATTAAGGCTGGTTGGAAAATTCATGCCAGGGATCTGTAACAAAGGATAAACATGAAGATAATAATTCATTATGGTTTCAGTATCACTGAATATATGTTGTACAAATAAAACAGAACTGAACTATGGGAACTTGAGGGTGGGAAAATGGATCAGCAAATATTAGTTTTAAATATGAAAGCAGGTAACAGTTAAGTTAGACATAAAATATTTAAGGAATACTTAGGAGTTTCACTGTTTTTCTTGTGTTGTTCATTCGTTATAGGTAAAAGTGACATTTATGGTTATGTTTGTTGTCTTAAGGAATATTTAAATTGTTGAAAAGGCATATCATTGTACTCAGGAGGTTAAATCTGTTTTTGTTTTCTTTTTTTTTTTTTTTTTTTTTTTT
>NW_016806838.1:525226-578687 GCF_001698545.2 Rhinopithecus bieti
TCTTTGAAGCAATTGTGAATGGAAGTTCATTCCTGATTTGGCTCTCTGCTTGTCTGTTATTGGTGTATAAGAATGCTTGTGATTTTTGCACATTAATTTTGTATCCTGAGACTTTGCTGAAGTTGCTTATCAGCTTAAGGAGATTTTGGGCTGAGATGATGGGGTTTTCTAAATATACAATCATGTCATCTGCAAACAGGGACAATTTGACTTCTTCTTTTCCTAACTGAATACGCTTGATTTCTTTCTCTTGCCTGATTGCCCTAGCCAGGACTTCCAACACTATGTTGAATAGGAGTGGTGAGAGAGGGCATCCCTGTCTTTTAGTCTCAACAGCTGAGGATGTCATGAGCTTCATCCTGCATGTCTTGACTTCCTTGAATTTAGTCTCAGTTTGGTGGGCATGAAATTCTTGATCGCCTCAGTGAGAACCAAAGAAAGTCAGAGTTTTGATGTCAACTTTAAAACTCCTCCAAGGTAACCATCGCAGCAGGCCTGGCATTTAGCTCAATGGATGGGATCAGTGTGATATAGATGGGCTGAGTGCCAGTTCCATTAATACCCTGTGCTGTTTTCTCTGTGAGAGTGGGGTTATTAGTGTGCTGTGCTGTATAGACTTCCTTATTACCTGTTCATTGATAATTTTATGCTTACGGTGTTCAACCATATGCCCCTGCCCCTTTTAGCAAAATTGGCATGTATAGAAACAGAACATGTATAGTTTATTTTTTTAGTATTATCAGTTTCTGCTAATGTTCTATTTTACTGGGAATCTTGTATCATATACCCTGACCATTATTTTAAACATAAATACCATAATCTCATCAGTGTTTTAAGAGAGAGACTTGCTGATCAGGTACATGATAGTTAAGGTTTTTAATCAACCATAGTCAAATATCATGCCTCATACTTTGTTCAAAACTTGCCCTTCCCCCAAAAAATTTTTTAGCTATTATTAACTCCAAATTATTTAGTATAATGTATTATTTATAGATAGAATGCTCTGTGTCATATGATGGTCTAGTCTTTACATTCCAGCTGGGTGTTTGTAAGTGTCTTGAGGTTGGAAGAGCAACCTCCTCATTCTTAGGGTGTCCCAGATGTTGAATACAGCTCTGTAGACATGATTTGAGTGTTGGATTCAGAAGCATTTGGGTCCAAATCCTGCCTTGACAATGTAGTAGTTATTTCATCTTTGCCAACTTAAAAATATCTTTGAAACTCAGTTCCATTTTTTATAAAATGGTGTTGACAATATCTTGTTTATTGGCTTGTTATGTGATTAAATGAGATAAAGTAGACAGAGGAGGTAGCCTAATACCAGACCTTCTTGGTAATCATGTTCCCTTCCTCACTCTTCTTCATTCCCCTCCCTACTACCCAGATCTGTGACTGTCTATCTCTGGTTCAAGGAAGGAAGGAGGTTTTCTAATAACCAGGTTTTTTCTAAAAATATGTAGACCTAGAGAGCACATGTCTATGGAATCTGGAAGAAAGACTTAGGCAGATCCTTGCAGAATTATGACAAAGTTGTGCTTTTATATCATAGCCTTGAATTTTAAGGAAGGTTAATCTCTGTTTCCACATGGAAACTGTTTCTTCAATTGTTTTAGGACACTTTTTGTTCACTGTTTCCCATATAAGGTTCATGTGATACTTTTCTTTTAGAACTAGTTCCAGAAAGACTTAGTTTACTCTGGGGAACTGGTATTTTTTTCTCAATAGGAGGATTGTGTGATTTATGTGTTTTTCTTTTCTCTGGCTTCTAGGAAACTCAAATTAAAAATTAGTATTCAGTCATAGCAACTCTCTTTTTTCTTATTTATCCTGATATTTTATTTCTTATATATTAACCTAATTATTATATGTAATAGAAGATATTTTTCTGAATTAACTCTTCAAACTTTGTTCACATTTTAATGAATACTTTAACAACCATCTTTTAACATGTAAAGATGTCCAGTGGTCATTAAGGATGTATTTTGCAGATGTTTTAAATTCCATTGTGAATAGAAAAAAAAACACCAAAGTTAATATGATATTTTTTAAAAAAAAGGGCCAAAAAATTTTTTTTTTTTTTTTTTTTTTGCCGTGACTCATATGGTTTAGAAAATAGTTTTAAACATCTTCAAGGAAAAGAATGTAACTTGGCAATCACAATTGACAACAACATCTTCCAGGAACATGTGCCATCTAGGTCCACATGGTTTTAGAAAAACACTGGGTAATTTAACTATCTTTAAGTTTTACTCTTAAATGTGATCATTATTCTAATATCGATTCATGAGGAAATGAACACTTATAAACCATTTGAGGATATGTGTATTCAAGTTTGTCCTCATCACAAATCAGTCTGATTTTGAACTCTAAAGGCTTAGAGACACATTATTTCATGAGAAGATGCTGTAGTTTCAATGTCTGATGCTTGAGAGTTTTATTCTTTCCCTCAGATGATTTTTTGTTGATATTACAATCTGTCAAGTTGTAGAACTTGGAACAGAAGTCCACTTAAAACTTACCATTGTGCAGCTTAAGTTCAAGTCTTTGCAAGGGGCACATGAGAGGAAAGTTGTTTTACTCTTCAACTAGCCTCTTTAGAAATTTTCAGGGAATGAGAGTCTTCAGTGTCATAAATGTGGCAGTGATGATCACCTTTTATTACACATGCTTTTTATATGTAGACTTGTTCTAAATATGGGAGTAGGGAGGGTAGGGACATGATAATTTAGAAAGAGGAGGAGAAAGTGAGTATACATTTGGTTACCTAGTCCTACCTTTGCGCAGCCTCCTTGACAACCAGGTTTTCAACTCCAGTGGGGTTGTCTTTCCCCCACAAACATGTCTGAGTTCACATACTAAGTATGGTCCCTTTCAAAGCGGTTCCTCTTTAGGCACCACTCCCTGATTGCTCATTTTTTGCGATATCTTGAGTGGTGCAAAACGTATGTATTTAGAGTGAATTTGAATTGGTGGAAGCAAGTCATTTAGAGTTAACTATGGTGACTCATGTGAGTAACCAACCCAGGTAAAAATAATTTCTATTTAAACACAACATGCACATAAACCATAATAAGAAATAGCTACAAAACACCAGGAATGATTTCCTTTTGGAACTTTTGAACTGATACTTGGGAATTTCAGAAATGCACAATGAAAGCATTGCTGCAACAAGTTCACCTTTTTGAATAAGAAAGACTCAGTTGTACATGTAAAATTTAGTGTCTTATATCAGGTACATTTTTTTTTTTTTTTTTTTTTTTTTGAGACGGAGTCTCGCTCTGTCGCCCAGGCTGGAGTGCAGTGGCCGGATCTCAGCTCACTGCAATCTCCACCTCCCGGGTTCACGCCATTCTCCTGCCTCAGCCTCCCGAGTAGCTGGGACTACAGGCACCTGCCACCTCGCCCGGCTAGTTTTTTGTACTTTTTTAGTAGAGACGGGGTTTCACCGTGTTAGCCAGGATGGTCTCGATCTCCTGACCTTGTGATCCGCCCGCCTCGGCCTCCCAAAGTGCTGGGATTACAGGCTTGAGCCACCGTGCCCGACCACATCAGGTACATTTTAAAATTATACTTTATAATGCATCCAGCCTTGACTCTCAGACCCCATGTTTCTTGCTGAACAGAGCAAGCCTTAAGAACAAAGAAATGGGCTCTGTAGTGTGAGGAACATCCTGTCTCCAAGTATCTCCTACAGTGGTCTAGAGTCTTTGAAAACCTGAAGGCTGTTTTCTGATTAAGAATCTTCTTTTTAATGAACATAACCCTGAAAGATATTATATTCTAAGATACATCTAAGATATGTCCTAAGATACTCTAAGATATACAATGTAAGTACCCAGGGAAGAGCAGTGACTTACAAATACACTAACAAAGCGAAAGAGCACTGCAGCTATCAGTCAATCAGCCATCAATTATTTAATAATTATTGAAACTGTACCACGTCCCAAGTATTGCTCTTGGCACTGGGAGTACCAAGATGAATGAAATGCAAGCCCTCATGAAGCTTCATGTTTACTGAGATCTGAAAAGTATAGTACAAGTTAGGTGAAGTGAGAGATGGAGGCAGAAGGAGCGTATTATAAGAGCTCAGGGTATGGGCACTAAGAGAGAAGAGGGAAGGCTCTGGAATATTTTTTCTATATTTTATCATATATAGAGCAAGGAGGCAGCTCAGTGTATCCTGGCAGCTGCTTCCCTCATGGTGACCAGGACATTGTTCAGCTCCCCTCACCCCCGCTTGGCATGGCTATGTGTCCCCACCCTTTTCTTGGTGAACCTGACAGTCCTGTTGTCCTTGGAGACCTTGAGCTCCATGATCTGTCACTCCTATGGGATGAAGCCACACACTGCTTGGATCATATCCCGCTTGAACTCTGAGTGCTTGGTGAGGTGCCTGCGGTGGCAGCTGTGCCTCGGCTTACTCTCTTGGTCACGTTGTGGCCCTGTTGAGTCCTATGGCCATGGGATAGCACGGAGCCATGGCTGCCATGCTTCGGTGGCTGCTGTCACAGAGACAGTCTCGCTGTGTCACCCAGGCTGGAGTGCAGTGGTGCCATCTTGGCTCACTGCAAGCTCCACCTCCCAAGTTCACGCCATTCTCCTGCCTCAGCCTCCCTAGTAGTTGGGACTACAGGCACCCGCCACCATGCCTGGCTAATTTTTTGAATTTTTTTAGTAGAGACGGGGTTTCACCGTGTTGGCCAGGATGGTCTTGATCTCCTGACCCCGTGATCCACCCGCCTCAGCCTTCCAAAGTGCTGGCGTGAGTCAGAAATATTTTTATTCTTTGTTTTAAGCTACACCTTGCACCTGTACAAGAGTCTCCAAATGGACCCATCCCATGCCATAAAATGTGCTGGCTGTCAGGACTTTTCAGGCCCTCCTCTTGTGTAATCAGCATTGTTGTCCTGTCACACAGGACCTTTTTTGAAAGGATGACTGATGAGTGGGGGTGACAGGGAAAGAGTGGCCTTTGACTCTGGCCAGGGCTGCTTCTCCAAGTAAACCCAGCCACAGTGACAGGTGAGGTGGGGAAGAAGCATTTTATTTGTGACCCATGTGTCCTAATTTTCTCCTTAAGTGTGTGCAAGTTTTGCTTTCCTTGGAAGGTGAGCTGTGAGCTTGCTTATTTTAAAAGTTGCAACCTGTGAGGAGAGAGGGTGTTCTTTGACAACATTACATCATCGAAGCCTCTAGGTGTTGAATCATCATTATTTTTAGGCAGCTCCATGCTTTTTTTGGTTGTTCTAAGAATAGCCCCTGTGTCTGGACTCTACAGAAAGTCACCACAGTAAAGATTCTGTCACCACTCAGCAGTTGGGATAGGATGCCTTCTTAATTTTCAAGCTCAAGGCATACTTTTTAGAATTTTACTTGCAAACATTCTGCCTTTTTCGGTTTTTCCTGACATGATTAACTTTGTCAGAAGCTGTCACTTGAAATTGTTCAACCCTTTTTCAAAAGTACTTATAGCTGGAAACAACAGCTATAACAACAACAAAGTTTCAAGTCTTCCCTAATAAAAGCTTCCTTATTATCTGCACTCAATGTACATTTGGTTTGTGAACACCTTAGTCAGTGACTTTACCCAATTTTTAAACATTTCAAGACATATTTTCATGCCTTGCATTTTATAAATTAAGCGACTATAGATCCCTTAGATATGGGGTGGTAGTGATGCTCTTGGAATTTATGCAGGATCTGCTAAAAGCAGCCAAAACACATGTTATTATACCCTGTTAAACTAAATAAACATCTAAACTGTAAACCGTATTGGAACTTGATGACAAGGCATTAAAAAGGATTGGGCAAGCCCAGAAATGGAACGTTGTGGGTCAGTGTGGAGGCTGGTTTTCCTATTGCCTATTCAGGGCATACACCCAAATAGGATCAATTTATTTTATGTGGCACTTTCAAGTCCACAAGAGTACTAATGGCTTCTGAGTATAACCAAATACTTTTCCAACTGCAGCATAAATGGAAGCATCTGCTTGGAACAAAATGAGGTAGTTGTTTAATATTATAGTACATCTTTTGTGTCTGGAGATGACAGAGAACAGTCACAGAATCTGTGTCTACATATGACGGAAGACATTGGTGCCTGCTGGGAAGACTGGGAAGACTGAACTTTCTTTTGAGTTACTGGTGTACTCTGGAGGGGTTGGTTCTGTTTTTATTATCTAAGAACTCAAACCTCATCCCCACATGGGTCATTCTGTCTCTAATTAGGAAATGATGTAGCAGAGTGATTGAGAGAGAGCGCGCCGTAGCATCTATCAGTCTAAGTCCAAAACCAAATTCTACTGTTTATTAGTTGTGTGACCATAGGCAGTTTATTTAACCTTTCTAAACATCAGTTTCCTCACCTGTAAAACAGCACCAAGTAACAGTATTTACCTCATAGGGTTCCTGTGAGGATATAAGCGATGTGGTCCATGGTGCCTTGATGATAGTTAACTGTAACTATTGACTAGCAATAATAATAGTTTCTGCCCATCAGTCTGATCTGCATCTTGCATCATTTAAAATTCATGGGACTCTGGGCCTAGCGCAGTAGCTCATGCTGGTAATCCCAGCAGTTTGGGAGGTCGAGGTGGGTGGATCACCTGAGGTCAGGAGTTCGAAACCAGCCTGACCAACATGGGGAAACCCCGTTTCTACTAAAAGTACAAAAAAATTAGCCAGGCATGCTAGCACGCACCTGTAATCCCAGCTACTTGGGAGGCTGAGGCAGGAGAATTGCTTGAACCCAGGAGGTAGAGGTTGCAGTGGGCCAAGATTGCACCACTGCACTCCAGCCTAGGCAACAAGAGCAAAACTCCATCTCAAGAAAACCCCAAAAAACCTGATGGGACTCTTGCTTCCCTTGCCTGTGGTTGCTGCACAACACACCGAAGAGCAACTTTGGTCAACTCCCATTGTCTAGTCTCACTACCATCAGAAGAACTTCTAAATCAAGATGGGGGAGCAGTAAGCCAGATGAGTACTTTCTGAAATCTGAACACATATGTTTATTCACAAGAACCAGCCCAGAAGAAAGTGCATTTGCTATCTCCCCTGCAAATAGAGTCTTGAACAGCTGCACATCTCCTTACTGTACCAATAAATTGCCTGTCTTTTGTCTTCATATCTCCAGTGCTAACTAGAAAGTTCCATTTTCCTTTATGTTGAATGTACAGTTAGAAAGAGTAGATGCAGTCACTTGGCAATTCCATTCATATGCCTCCATGTGAAGCCTGATAAGTGTTGGATGTGCAGTCGGTACAGCATCTTTAGAAGTTTTCTGAAAAGACAAGTCAGTTTTGCCTTCCTATTTTGCTTTCCATTCTATCATTGCATCATTTCCTAAAGAAAACTGGATTGGTTGACCAAGCCTTCTTTGTGAGCAATTAAAGGCATTTCAAATTTTAATTTCAGGAAACAAAAGTCTACTGAATAGAAGATACATTCCTCTGCGGGTGTTTCATTCTTGCTAATGGCAAATTTTGAGTATGCGTTAATTGTGATTGGCAATTTAAGCAGGTCCAATTACTTTAGAAGGAATTAACATTTACATTAGAAAGAGAAGGTAAATGAGAACAGAGCCCTTTAAAATCTGAATATGATTTTTAAAATATATTCATTAAGTACTTTGAGAATTTTACTTAGAAGACTTCACTTAATCCAAGCACATTTTTTTTTCTGAAGAAAATAGCGCAGGAAACATCATAGCAAAATAGCCACATGAAAAGTGACAGTTCTCTGGAAGAGAAACATCATTATAAAGAGAATTTGAATTCATATGAATGACTTTATTACGCTTAATGTGTTTTATATGATTGAAGGAGTTATTTCAAAATAATTCTTTAGGGAATCCTATATAATCAGTGTAGACAGAATGATAGCCAATAGCGTACATGGTAACCTTTTAAAAATCTCTTTTGGCACAGGTTGTCATTTGTGTAATACTAATTATTGCTGGGCACAAAGTGAGATGATTTATATTCCAATCTGTATAGAAATGTCATCATGAATAAATAATGCATTGCAACAACATATTTAATTGTCAGAGACGTTGTTGCCAGAAATATAACTAATATGGGAGGCACACAACTTCTCATGGCACAATCTCATTCAGGGTTTCTCCACTTCAGAATTACTGATGTTTCAGACTGATAGTTCTTTGTGTGGGGGCTGCCCTGTGCCATGTAGGATGCTTAGTAGCATCCCTGGCCTCTACCCACTGGCTAACAGTATGCTGTTCCCCATTATGAATACCCAAAATGTTCCCAGACATTGCCAGATGTCCCCTGGGGGGCAAAATCACCTTGCTTGAGAATCACTGGCCCAGTTTATGATTTGAAACTACAGATGAGAGGAGTTGCCTGGGCATTTCTCAATAATCTGTTCTAGGAGCTCATCTTACTAGATAGGAATCTCCTGGGGTGGGTCTCTAGCAGCAGCATGAAAAAAAGAAAGTTATAATCCCATTCTCTACATCTCAGTCTGAGTTCTTTTCTTTCCTCCATTCTAAATGAGGAGGCTGCAGTTCTTCAAGTCCTCTCTTTATGAGCTGCTTTGGGGCAGTCTCTGCTTAGTGACGTGGAGGCTCCCATAAGCAGCCCTCCAAATATTCCTTCCTCATTCCCAAAAAACTGTCTTGTAAGGTCTCCCCAGAGTGTTTCTGAGTGGGCCCCAGGAGACCTGTCCCTGAGCCGGTTTCACAGACACCTCTCCCTCAGCTGCCACCGTTACTGCACCCAGTCTCAGGACACCAGAAATTGTGGGATTCAGACCAAGGAAAATTTTTGTTTTGAGAGAATTAGTTCATGGAGTTACCATTGGATCAGGTACCCAGATGGTTGGGCTCAGCACTTTTATCACTGTGGTAATATTCGGTATCCCAGGAAAAGCAACTATCTTTGTGAGGCACATAGTGTGAATGGGACCTAAAGCAAGGTGACACAGGGATACTGGGGAATCAGCATATTGGTCAGAGGGTGTAAAGTTTAAAGTACCAATGATAAATTAATTACCATATCAAATCACATGAAAGTCTTGTGACAGGTTTGTATAGGTAGTCTGTGTTATTGGTGCCATTTTATGGTCATACCCAGTAATATGCTGAAGTGGGCACTTACCTGCACCACCAATTATGTGCAAAATTTAACAACATGGATTAAATTGGCCATGGGAGTACTGACAACATGGAAATGAACAAACTATAAATCAGGCTTGTTTGTTTACCTAGAGGATTAGTTTCCTATTACTTTTATAGCAATTTACCACAGGCTTAGTGTTTGAAAGCAATGCAAATGTATTATCTTAGAGTTCTGAAGGTCAGAAGTCCTAAAATCTAGTTGTCAGCAGTCATGTATTCCTTCTGGAGGCTCTTGGGAAGAATCCATTTCCTTGTCTTTCCAGCTTCTAGGGGTTGCCTGCTTTCCTTGACTTGTAGCCCCTTCCTCCAACTTCAAAGCCAACACTGTAAATCTTAATCTTTCACTACCCCTCTCTTTGACTTCTGCTTCCAACAGCACACCTCCTTCTCTGAGTCTGACTCTCCTGCCTCCCTCTTACAGCCGTGTGTTACTTTAAGCCCACCTGGATAATCCGGGATAATCTTCTCATTTTAAAGTCCTTAATGTATTCACATCTGCAGTGTTTCTTTTGCCTTGTGAAGTAATATATTCACAGGTTTCAGAGTTTAGGGCATGGATATCCTTGGTGGGACTCGGGTAGGAGTGAGGGTAGATTGTATTATTCTGTGTAACACCCCCTGAGAGCTGCTAACCAGCATACCACTGGCACGATACTGTATATTGCAGTTTCTCTGAATTTGGGAATATCGGCCCAGCTGAGGACCATACACAGACCGTACCTTTTCTCTTCTACAGTTTACTCCCTACCACCTGATTTTCAGCATTCTGAAAAGGTTCACTAAAATTTCATATTTTATTCCTGATTATTATTGTTGTTAACATAATTTCTTATGACACATAGAGGTAAAAAAGTTATTCAGCCAAAGCCATGCAGAGATGCTCATAAGTTTTTCATTGGTGAGCCAAGGTAAGGCTCCCTCCTTCCAAAAAAAGTAAAATAGTAATATACTTAAAGATTCAGGAATGATTGTGTTAAAATGTTTCCAAAACCTACTTATATTTTCAGGTTTATAGTGAATGTGCTTCTTGACTATTGCAAAATGGCATATACCCCACTTTCTGGAGTCAGATGTGCTACCATTGTGCCATGAGATCACATATATACCACCTTCTTATTATTAAATTGTGAAGCCTCAAAATCAGGGGAGCCCCCTCCCTCAGCTAAGTTGCTTATCATCACAAACAGGGATTTTTGAGTTGCTAATATCTTCAGCATGTACCTAATTATGATGCAAGTTGAGAGTCAGTGAACACGGCCAAGTCTGCTGGTAACTGGTTATTTTCATGTTTCATGTTTAGAAACAGCATTGCTTCTAAAGATATTGATGACTTTTGATGAAGCACACAAAATAAATACTATAGAAAACTAAAGATAGGCTGGGCGCGGTGACTCATACCTGTAATCCCAGCACTTTGGGAAGCCAAGGCAGGCAAATCACCTGAGGTCAGGAGTTCAAGACCAGGCTGACCAACATGGAGAAACCCCGTCTCTACTAAAAATGCAAAATTAGCCAGGCATGGTGGCACATGCCTGTAATCCCAGCTACTCGGGAGACTGAGGCAAGAGAATCGTTTGAACCAGGGAGGTGGAGGTTGCGGTAAGCTGAGCCGAGATCACACTATTGCACACCAGCCTGGGCAGCAAGAGCAAAATTCCATCTCAAAACAAACAAACAAACAAACAAACAAACAAAAAAACCCAAAAAACACTAAAGCTTACACAAAATAGTTATTATGGTAAATTAAAGCTTTATAAGCTGATACTAAGTGCAGTTAAAGTTTATAACTACAATTTATAAATCATCTTAAAGAACATTGTCTAATTCATTAGTAGGAAAATAGGGTAACAAAGTAATGAAGATAATTTATTGTAAGCCTTCTATCTTAGTCACAACATTTTTGTCTCCATGTTTGATCTTCAGCATATCCAATTTTGAATGGAATTGTCATGCTTTTGACATATAAATATACAGATGTAGTTTCTAATACAAAGTCAATACATATCAGGGCCTCTTCTCCCCATTTGAATTTGAAATGAAATGAAATTATTCGGATACTGGGAAAACAGAAATCCCTAATCTCATTGTTAATCATCAGATAATATACTGGGCTTCATAAACCAATGGACACTCTACAGCATGATTTTTTTCTTTCTAACTTTAACTTTTGAATAAATATTGGGTTAAAGTGAAAGGAAGCCAGCCAATAAATGTTTTGTTGTTTTATTTATGTGAGGACTTTTATGTGTGCACTTCCTGTGGATTTAGAGAACAATTTTTGGTGTCACATAAGTCACTTGGATCATCTCTAGGAACAAATATTTGAGTTGTTTGAATACCTGTGAGTGCCATGGAGGCATTAGAATCACCTCTAGCATTCATTGTTGTTGAGTGCTGACCAAAACAAGGAGTGGACGTCTATTGTTTTTCCCTGAATGAATTTATTGAGGACTATGTGTTAGATAATGACCTTGGCATGTTATTTTCTCTCTAGAGGTTTTCATTAACATTTAAAAGCAAGTTGGGGCCAGGCATGTGGCTCACACCTATAATCCCAGCACTTTGGGAGGCCGAGGTGGGAGGATTGCTAGAGCCCAGAAGGTGGAGGCTGCGTGAGCCATGATTGTGCCACTGCACTCCAGCCTCAGCAACAGAGCCAAGACCTTGTCTCAAAAAAAAAGTTTTTTTTTTAAATAGAAATCTTCCATGATATATTAAATTCAACCAGGAAAATGAAAGTGTCTACACACACACATACACATGCACACAGACATACATGCATATATGCACACACAACGCTAGGAAGATAATCAATGAGAATGAAATCGTTTGGCTGTTACTTGAACTTTCCAGCAGAAAGTTCTTCCAAGAGCGCCTCCTGGTTCCATATTCTGCTTCTGTCTTCATTCATTAATTATTTACACCAGCCATATTCTTCTCTGCCAGAGATCATTTTCCTGATTGATGGCATCTGGGGTTCTCTGTGCAAAAGTATTTTAAAAGCTGTTACAGGGAAAATCATTTTTTTTCTTATTCCTCCTCTCTCAATTTTTAATAACTCTTAGAACCTACAGCTAATAGCCTCCCTTAGTTCCCTGTCTGTTGTTTCCTATTTTGTATTCTTGATACATATGTGCTGGGAATTTGCTATTGTACATACCTTGGAAGAAACCAATTTGCTGTTGTACATACCTTTGAAGAAAACAATCTTTTATTTATCAGTGAGAATATATAAAAGTGAAATCACACCTATGGAAAATCCACATTCCCCATGAGAAAGCAAATCTTAAACAAAATTGGGAGGACTAGGAGGATTGAATTAAACTGTAAAAGTGAGTACATTTTCACTCATATATTCCTCTTATTTCCCTCTTGATTCTCCTCCTAAGCAATCTCATCCAAACCTTTAATTGCCACCTGTACACTAACAACTATGAACATTCTACCCCGATCCAAGCAGCCTCTCTGAGGTAGGTAACTGACATCTCCTCTTGATGTCTCATGATACAGAAAGTCATCCGTTAACCAGGTCTCCTTCCAGTATTTCTTCTATTCCTGAACCAAACCACCCTACATCCAGTTTTTCCAGTCAGAAGCTCTCCTTCTCCCTCACCCAATCATTCTGTTGCGAATTCTGATGATGTTACCTCCTAAATATCTCTCCTATTTGACAACTCACTTTTATCCCTACTCCAAGCGTCAGGCATCTCTCATCATGACTATTGCAGTTGCCTCTGTCTTGGTCGGCGACTGGTCCTCTCTTGCTGTTCTTCAATCCATTTCACTTTGAAGTTTGAAGTGCTTTGGTTTTTTGGTTTCAAAGCTCAAATATGGTATGTATAAAACCCACCCAAAGCTTCCCATTCCTTTCAGGATGAAGGTCAGTATTCTTAGCCTGGCCTTCAAGGTCGACCTACCTCAAAGCTTTTCCTTCACCTAGTTGCCTCTGGGCCTTCTGTTTCCAGCCATGCTAACCTTCTGCCTTTCTTTGAGTTTAAAACTGTTGTCATGTTCCCAGGGTCTTTGCATGTGCTGATTTATCTGACAGCATCTGCCATATACACTCCCAGCCCCATCCCTCCTGTGCCAGTGCAAGACCTCGTTAGGTCCTCTGGGATACACTTTTAGAGTTCTGTACTTCTTTCCTTCAGAGTGCTTATCTCAGCATGAGTGATCCATTTCTTTATGTGATTGTTAACTGACATCTTCACATTAGACCGTAGGGTCCATAAGGGCAGGAACATACCTGCCTTAATGACCATTCTCTAGCACCTGGCACAGTGCCTGGCATGTAATTTGTTGAAAAAAAATGAATACAATACCTTTTAGGGATTCCTTCAGGTTCTGCTTGTACTGATAGAGACATTTCATATGGAACCTATTTCTCTCAGAAATTAAAACGTTGATAACTCTCAAGATAGTATTTTCCTTCTTCAGTATAATAACCAAGAAAACTGAAGAGTACTCTGCAGTCCACCAAGAAGCTTGTGAGTTATTTGACCCTTACAGCAAATGTACAAGGTAAAAGATACAGAGTTCTGTAGTAATTTGCTGATATTCACATAGATCCATCATAAGTGGGACTTGAACCCATATCTTTTGGCTTCAAGTTAAAATGCCTCTGTTGTGCAAAGCTGCCTCTTAAGTGGCAAGTTCAGAGTACACCCTCTAAAAGTGTTTATACAATTATATTCATTTATATCTAGCATACTGTGTTCTCCTATATTAAGTGGGATACTTTAGGTGCATTTCTGTAAAAGACTCTGGTTTCTATACTTTAGGTGCACTTCTATAAAGGACTCCTGGATCATCCCTTTTGCCACTACTACTTACACTGTGGTTTACCTTTTAAAATAATTATACATGTAATTAATATCATATTATAAGCTCTTACTTAATTGATTACCTGATATTATCTTTGAGGCTGAGGTCATCTACCTTTTACCTTCTACGTATTTACATTCCTGTTTCAGATATGACACATTGGCCATATGAATTTACTCTCGTTCCTAAAAGTAAAAATATAACAAGGTATAAACTGCATGGTAGAAGAGAATAGAGAGAAGATATCACCTGTCAAGAGATTTTAACACATTTTGAGAAGAAAGCAAATGGAGGAATGACAACTAATTTAGCAGAGTGGAAGGAGCTTTCAGCTAAATTGCTTCCACGAAGAAGAATGTATTTAAAAACAAGCCCACAAACTCTTCTGAGAGTTCTGGGACATCAGGTGCAGGGAAGAGAAGGTACAGGAAGGTGAGCTTCATAGTTGGAAAGGTGGAGATATAGTGAAAATTTAGCCATGCTCCTCTGTCTTGGGCCCTGAATATCCAAAGCATGATGATTACTTTCCAGGCCAAAGACTGGAGATTCTTCTCTGGAAATTCTAAGCCATTGCTCCAAAAAAAATCCCAGTCAGATCATTTATTTATTCACTTAGAAGATATTTATTGAGCTCCAACTATGTTTATTGTTCGGGGTACCATGAATAAGGCATAAACTATACCATTATTCATGGTGTGTATCATCTCGTGGAGAGAAATGACAAACACGTAAAAAAGTACATAATGTGATTTTCAGTGGGGATACATGCTACAAGGTGACACTGGTGTGGTGGAGGACCCTTTTTTTGCATCATTCTTATCTTTGATCAGGGAGTAAAAATATTTGGCAGAACCAGTACTCCCTAGCCCCAGTGAATCTCCACTTACCTCTCATTGGCTGGTACCCTTAGATGCAAAAGAGCCTGTAAAAACAAGCATCTGTCTGAGAGGAATGGGCCAACCAGGTCTAGCTTAGCCCTAACGGAATCATCCTGTAGCTGAAATGTGGTCCTAGCTTAGCCCTAACAGATTCATCCTATAGCTGAATTGTGGTCCTTAGTAAATCAAGGCTCTCATCAAGGGAGAAGAAAAAAATAGCTTATATGGAGTCTGCAGACAATGTCTGTCATAAACTTATGCTTGGATTGCTTGCAAGTTTGAGTTGTCCATCTGTTGGTTCGTTTGTTTTGAAAATGCAGAGCCCACTGATGGTTGTATGTCAATACAGCTATATTGCATTCGAGGTCATGTGACTCAGAATCCGGGTTAAGAGAGTAGGATGTCAGAAAGCAATCAGAATGTACATTATTGTATTAATCTGATAGGTATGTCATTATTTATTTACTCAATACACATTTTACGCAGTCTTGATATGCAGCAAGCCCTTGGGAAACAATTAGATGAAAGATAGTTGCTAAATTTGTTGAGTTCTGAATACTATATTCCTGGCACGATTTTAATTATTTTTATAGGTATGCTCTTATTTAACTTTAATAACTATGCAATGGGAAAGTTGCTAATGCTTATGTCCATTTACAGATGAGGAAATTGAAGGTCAGTAACTAGTCCAAGGTGAACTAGGGATGTGGGCCTGAAAGGTCTGTCTCTAAAGCCCATGCATGTAACCAGTAAGCTAGACTGCTGAGAAGAATAAATAACAGTTCCTGTGGCACACTAAATGAACAAAGTAAGAGATGATTGTGCGGTTTTTAAGGTATTAACTGTATAATTTTTGTAATGATTCATATAATTTTCCTAAAATTTTGCTTTACATGGTTCATTATAAATTTCAGTTATTCAAAACATTTAAAATTGTTTTGGAGATGCAGAAAACTATCCTGGTAATAAAGACCCCTCTCTCAACCTCCTAATAAGACTCTTTCTTCCATATTATTCCCAATGACCCTAGGAGGGAGGATCATTGTTATCTGACTTCTATTTAGAGAAGCAGAGTAATTTTCTTGAGGTCACATCATTAATAAGTGGTAGCAAAAGGATTCACATACAGGTTTGCTACTTAAACCCTATCCTCTACTTGCTAAAAGCCTGCCAGAGTTCAAATCTCATCTCTACCACTTGCTAACTGTGTGACCTTGAGCAAGTTACTTAAACACTCTGTGCTTCCCTTTGTGTTATACTCTTTTTATAAGTGTGCTTTTCACAGCACAGTTTTATTGAACACCTGACCTGTTTACACAGTAGATGTTCAATAAAAAATACCTTCTTCTTTACCCACAAATTTATTTGTTTTCTTTTCCCTTCTTGTATGCTAGATCTGTTTTGTATCATGAAGGCATTTTCGTTTTTCATTCTAAGCTTTAGGGCTCATTCATTTACCTGTATGTATTTGCATAGCCAGCTGTTCCTCTCATTCAAAAGTGTCTATGAAATACAGTGTTCAGCTGCCTACTATTTTCCCATGCAGATTAATTAAAGTGGTTGGTACTAAAAGTGGTAAAATTGCTTATCTTTTTAAAAACTGCTTGATAATGAAAAGAATTACATTTACCCAAAAATTCCTGTGTCTTTAATAACAATTTTATTACAGGAACATTGAAAGTAAAACCTAGAGAAGGTCCGTTATACATAATGAAATGGAATTATGAAATCATTTTATCTTTTTTTAGAAACATTCTGAAAAAAATGTTCATTTAAAATAGCAATAAAAGAATAATTAAATTTCTGTGGGAAGGAAATGTAACACACCTTTTAAAGAAGTAATCAGTCAGCCAGGCACAGTGGCTCATGCCTGTAATCCCAGCACTTTGGGAGGTCAGAATTTCGAGACCAGCCTAACAGACATGGTATACTTACTAAAAATACAAAAACTAGCTGGGCATGGTGGTGGGTGCCTGTAGTCCTAGCTACTCGGTAGGCTGAGGCGGGAGAATTGCTTGAACCCGGGGGCAGAGGTTGCAGTGAACCAAGATTGTGCCACTGCACTCCAGCCTGGGTGACAGGGTGAGACTCTGCCTCAAAAAAAAAAAAAAAAAAAATTAGTCTCTATCTGAACAGACTTCCAGAGTTAAAGCTATTGCTCAGTGAACCACTGAGAAGTAGTTAATGTATAATTGTAATTGAGAAGTAAATTTTATCTCATAAGGATGGCTGAGCTTCTGAAGATCAAGAATTAAGGTTTTGATATATGCTGTTTTTTTTTAAGGTAAGTAGGCACATAAATTATAACTCAAGGAACTAATCATAGGTATTCACACTTGATGTAGTTCCAAACTGTAATTTATTTTTTTCAGCTTCTGATTGTAGAAAATGAGCAAGAAGACATCAGTAGTGATGGGAGAATAAATTAAAATATCTTTTTTAAAAATTCTGGCATCAGTCTAAATATATCTTCACTAGAATACAGTTACCAAAGAATAGTCCGATAATTCCTGGGGGTTACTAAGATCCTTTCGGGGATCTGTGAGGTTAACCACAATATTAAAGTGGTAAAATGTTACCACTTTTAGGTACAAGGATGTTTTGCCTTTTCACTCATATTCTCACAGGTACACAGTGGAGTTTTCTAGAGGCTGCATGATGTGTGATGATGTCATTGCTCTGAGGACTAATGGAATGAGCTTTTGTGCATTCCTGTGCTTTAAAACTGCTCAAATTTTTAATACAGTAAATACACACTAATATAATCCACATAAATGAAAGACCTTCGGTGTCCTCAATCATTTCTAAAAGCATAATGGGTCTCTAAGACCACCAAGTTTTAGAGCCACTGCTCTAGAATAAGATCACTCTTGACGGATGAGGGGATGATCTTGCAAGTGTTGCTGACATCCAGCCTGTTGAAGAAGGGGGACCACATGCATGCCTGAGAAGTCTGATTTTCTTTGTCAAGATCATTACTTGATATGTATTATACAATTATTTGTTCCTGGCTGGAACAAAAGCTCCATGAGGGTAAGGGCTTTTTGACTGCTTTGTTCACCACTCTATGCCCAGGGCTTATAACAGCATCCAGTATGCCCCCAGTATGCATTTGTTTAAATTTGAAAGCATTGATTAAAATCTAAGACATTGAAATATTTAACTGTTTACTATGTGCTAACCTTGTTATATATATTATCTATGATATTCCCAGAATCCCTGGGTGGAAGATATGTTATTTCCATTGTGTTTAAGAAAGTGAAGTAACTTGTCCCAGGTCACACATTCTGTCAGGGGCAGCCTAAGGACTCACACATTGCCACCTCTGCTCCATTGGCTCCTTGAGGCCAGATAAGTAGGGGTGTGTGCCAGATATCACAGATCTGAGGAGTTTGGTACAGAGGGGTCAACTCTTCCAGAAGAAAATAACAATGCATTCTAGGGATAGGTGCAGGCAGGCAGAATCTGATGCCAAGGAGGTCAGGGTCAGAGAAGAAGCACTGGAGGATGGGTTGGTAAACTGAGTCCATGACAAAGGCAGGTCACTTTCTGACTTGTTTTATGCCCTTTGCTTTAGAGGCAGGGCATCCTAGTGATTAAGATGGGAAGACTGGAGTTTATCTGCTGAGATTTGAGTCCCAGTTCTTCTACTTGCTTTCTATATAATGTCTGGTTAGTTGCTTAAGCTTTCTGTGCTTCAGTTTTCTCGTGTGTAACATGAATGTGATGATAATATTCCCACTTACCTTGTGGAATTGTTTTGAAATTAAGTGAATTGATAATATTTGGATAGTCCTTAAAATGGTGCCTTGCTCTTACTAAGTTCTGTATATGTCTATGTAAGTACAAGCAGTTATTTTTTTGGAAATTGTCAGGGGCTCATGAAACTTCATTGTGAGTAAGAGGGATGAACCAGGTTTCAGTGGAGTCAGAGGCAAGGCTGCTGGGATGGTGGTACAGAGTGGTTAGCTCGCAGGTTCGGGAACCAGACTTTTGCCACTGTGCCACTTTTAGCTGTGTGTTCTTGGATTAGTTACCTAACCTTTTTGTGCCTTAGCTTCCTTCTGTGTAAAATAGAGAAGATAAGAGTGCTGATGTCATTGAATTATTTAAGTAGTAAGTTAGTGAATATAAACTGTTTAGAGAAGTACCTGGACCATGGTATGTGGTACACTCAATGTAGTTCTTACTGCATAATCAGATTATGCCTTCAGTGATTGGAAAAGGAAGTTCAGTCTAATCTCAGAAATCAAAGATGTGGAAAAAATTGTAACTATCTAAGAAAATAGGATTTAAAATATGATCAATCACAACAAAAACAATGAGATAATAAGGTACCCATAATTAAATTACAAAATGTATAAGGAAATAGGTTAATGATTTATACAAGTAGATTAAAAAGTAGTCTACTGAAGGTGAAACCCTAAGTATTGATTTCAGAGAGGAAGCATCAATATTCTCGAGCTAATAAGTCCATACTACACCAAGGAAGAGGAAAGAGCTCACCAGAGTTGTGGGTAGGAATCAACCTTCAAGAAGGAGAAGAAATAGCTTGGTCTCATCTTGTCTCTTTTCCTTTCTGTCCTGCTTTTTTCTTTGTTCTATCCTCTACAATATTGAAAAGTGTAAAACACAAACACCATAGGATTGGCCATCTAGAAACCTAAGTTTTAGACTTGATCTGGTCTGCTATAACCAACAGTGTGATCTTAGACCATCCACTTGGCCTCCTGGGACTCCAGTCTCCTGATTTGGAAATAAGAAGGCAAATTTTCTTAAGAGTCCTTTCTTAGGCTGATTCTGGGAATCACCTGAATAATCCAGAAATACTAGGACTTCCAAGAATAAAATTAGGAATCCAAATGGTTTAATACTAATGCTTAGAGCCACTCCTTCATCAAGGCACTAGATACCCCAAATGAAACACCTGGACATCCCCAGGAACCAAGGTCCTCTGGATCCTCTGGCCTGACAATCACAGGAGGACAGCCTGAGATAAGTCTGTCTGGTCCTAAAGTAATGCATACTTGACAAGAAGTTGGTTTTCATGATGTATCATTATTTCTTGTGAAAAATGCCCTTGAGAGCTTCATTTATCCTCTTCACCTCCTCATCAGTAGTACTGTGCTAACATTTCTGTTATTCATCATGTTTTAAAATTAGCTTCTTAATCCTCTTAATATTTTCGACTTCTCTGCCTTGAGATATGCGCTCAGCCTGAACTTGGTTTTGTGCAGCCTTTGTACAGCATATAAATAACAAGAATAGATTGTTCCCATAGCCTTGGCTTCTTCATGAAATTAACTACATTTACTCATTGCTCTTATTTTTGTTCTTGGTGGAATAAACCTAAATTTTCTCAACTAAATTTGGCTTTGAAATTCTATGGTATGTTCTTTATCTCCATTCACTTTGATGTTGGTAGCTTTTTAAATCTGTTTGGAACATGTCTTCCTTTGTTTTTAAAAGCATCCCTTTTCTATGAGGCTTTGGTTTATTTTCTTTCTTTTTTTTTTTTTACTAGTTTCTTTTTCTTTTCTACTCCCTGTCTTAGTCCATTTGTGTTACCATAAAGGAGTACCTGAGGTTGGGTAATTGATAGAGAAAAGAGGTTTATTCATTGTTCTGCGGGCTGTATAGGAAACATGGTGCCAGCATCCGCTTCTGGTGAGGGCTTCAGGCTGCTTCCACTCTTCTTTGGCAGAAGACAAAGGAGTACAGAGATCACAAGGCTAGAAAGGAGGTCAGAGAGGGTTGGGCCAGGGAGATGCCAGGCTCTTTTTTACAACCAGCTCTCAGGGGAACTCTCGTAAGAACTAACAGGTGAGAACTCACTCAGTCCCCAGCACCCACGGAGGATATTAATCTATTAGTGATTAATTAATCATGACCCCAGCACCTCCCATTAAGCCCCACCTCCAACACTGGGGATCAGATTTCAAAATGAGATTTGGAGGAGTCAAACAAAGCAAACTACAGCACTCCCTAAGGAATCTATTCTTATGATCCTATACTTAGCTCACTTCTTATTTCTAAATAATTATCTTCCTTGGAAATTATATTTACTAACAGCTTTCTATCTCCTTTAAGCAGATGATGTGTATGTTTTGATATTTTTTTATCGGCTGATTACTTTCATCATTCATTAGCCATTTATTGAGTACCTATTATGAATGATGCACTGTGCTGGTACTAAGGATATAAAGATCAGGGACTTCTCTACCTTCAAAGAGTTCTAATGGAGTCTCATTGAAGTGACAGACACAGAGTTAGATAATGCCAACCCAATATAACATGCTAAACTAGGGTATTAAACAAACTGCTCTTGGAACCTGGAGAAGTGAATGACTGACCTCTGAGGGCTATCAAGGAAAGGCTTCCTGGAAGAAAGGACATTGGCAGTGGGTATTAAAGGTTAAGTAAGAGTTTGTGAGTTGTGACGTCTCCCAACTTCCTTCTGCTCTGTTCACTCTGATGTTCCACTGTCACCTTCAATTTAACATGTCAAAAGTGAAATTCTTTAACTTTCACCCTAAATTACTTCATTCACTTGAGTTTCCTATTACATTATTCTCCAAAGCATCGTTTTGGCATTTTTGTCTCTTTCCTCTCTGTTGTCTTGCTGTCAGCCACAAAGTCATCTACATGCTTTCTTCACGTTTTCATTCAGTTATTCCCACTGCCCCAGACATTTCATACTCCGCCACCTCCTGTCTGGGTTGTTACGACGGACTCCTAGCTGATTAATCTGCCTAAGTTTACTTTCCCCATTTAATCTGTTTTGTACATCATTGCCCATTGCTCTTTTTTTGAGTATCAGTTTGATTTTGTCACTCATCTCTTTAGAAATAATGGCAAACTGCCGGGCGCGGTGGCTCAAGCCTGTAATCCCAGCACTTTGGGAGGCCGAGGCGGGCAGATCACGAGGTCAGGAGATCGAGACCATCCTGGCTAACACGGTGAAACCCCGTCTCTACTGAAAATACAAAAAACTAGCCGGGCGAGGTGGCGGGCACCTGTAGTCCCAGCTACTCGGGAGGCTGAGGCAGGAGAATGGCGTAAACCCGGGAGGCGGAGTTTGCAGTGAGCTGAGATCTGGCCACTGCACTCCAGCCTGGGTGACAGAGCGAGACTCCTTCTCAAAAAAAAAAAAAAAAAAAGAAATAATGGCAAACTGACACTTGCTCAATGCTTAGATGGTGTGTGAAGTACTTTTAAAAAATGTTATCTCATTTCATTATCAAAACAACTTTGTGAAATAAATACTGGATGGTACCTTGCTGAATATCCTCTAAATTTAGAATTCAGTAGTCTTTGAGCTCCTGGAACCAGGGATGACATCATGTTAATCTCAGCCTCCTTAGTGCCTAGCACAGTGCTGATTCATAAATGACGTTAAAAAAATATTATGGATTCACTCCTGCCTAATGTCTGTGCATCTTTATGTGCCCAGTTAAAAATAATTGATCAGGCTGGGTGCGGTGGCTCATGTCTGTAATCCCAGCTCTTTGGGAGGCTGAGGAGGCTGGATCACCTGAGGTCAAGAGTTCGAGACCCGCCTGGCCAACATGATAAAATCCCATCTCTACTAAAAATACAAAAAAAGTAGCCGGGCGTGATGGTGGGTACCTGTAATCCCAGCTACTTGGGAGGTTGAGGCAGGAGAATCACTTGAACCCGGGGGGGGGGAGGTTGCAGTGAGCTGAGATCACACCATTGCTCTCTAGCCTGGGCGACAGAGTGAGATATCATCTCAAAAAAAAGTTAATCAGAAGACATTGAAATGACATTATAAAAAATGACAGGACAGTTTTCCCAATATTTCCAGTGCTGATTCCACACCCTGCTCAGCAATCAGAGAATCACTTCTCCATGCTGTGATTACTGCTATTGCTGAACCTCTCTTGAGCCTCAAGATTCCTAATGGATTCTTAACAGTCAGTGCTATGTAGATACAGAACCACGCCTTGTAAATAGCTCTCCTTAATGATGCAACCAAGACACATGGTAGTCTGTATTATTCTTAAAATCAGACTCAGTTTAATTGTCTTGCATGGATTTTAGTGATGCAATGATAACTAAAGCATTTGTTTAAATGCTGTAGTCTTTCGGGTTTTTTTTTTTTTTTTTTTTTAATGTGAGAGTTCTGTGGCTTATCATCTGTACTCTATCTGCCTGTCTTAACTTCTGAATTTATAGGAAAACTGGTAGTAGAAAGGATAGTATTAAATATACTTAAAATATTAATGAGGTAAAATAATTTAAGTCTTGTCTGCGAGATTTGAAATTTTTAAGTCTGACAACACAGTGAAAAGGATCTGTCTGCTCTTGTCTGGCATGAACCAATTTGCGTAAAAAGACTACATGATTTTTTTGGTTAATGTTTTTATGAAATCATAGAACATAATCCATACTGAATTTTGAAAGGCAGTTTGCCAACACAAAGAATAAATGAAGCAGCAAACTATTTAGAAATGTACTTGACTTATTTATGTTCTTTCTCAGCCAAAATGGTTTGAAGACGTGAGGCTTTCTTTCCAAGAGTCCCTGCTGCCATCTGCTGTTCTTCATTATTCAGCAGCCAACTTCTAAGTGGAGACTGGATGACATGGTTCCATGAGATATGATTTTCAGGGGAAAAATATTTTGTGAATTTATTATATTTTAAACATAGAAGTAAATACTAAAATGAGATTAAGTAAACAAATAATCTGCTTAGAACAATTTATTTTTATAAAATCTTGGCCATAAATTTGAAACAGGATCCCAGGGAAAGTCATCTTTCTCATACCACATGTACCTTCCGTGGGTGAAATCAGGTGGTTTGAAGCTGTGATACATTGGATTTGAAGTGAAGCAAGCTCCAAACTCAGGTACTCTGTGTGTGGATGAGGAAGAAGTTGGAATATTGGGAGAGGAGGATACTAGGCCTTCTAAACCAGTGGTTCTCAAGCTCTAGCAGCATCAGAATCTCTTGGAAGACCTGTTTGAGAAAAGGTTGTTGGGCCTTATCCAGTGGTACACTAGTAAATGCTTCACAACTGGCTTATTGGTTTAAAGACCCTGATGTGTAGCATTTGCTGACTTCCATGGTGTAAATGCTCCCTCTGTGGCTGATTTCAAACTTTCCACATGGTATCACTAAATGTAGAGTTGAGAAGAGATGTACTGTAGCTCACCATTATGTCGCATTTTCACCATATGCCTACAGTAGATGCACATGGCCTCAAGAGTACAGATTATAGCCAAATTATGTTATTTTCTTTTTTCTTTTGGGCTTTTTTTGCAGTCTCGGCTCACTGCAGCCTCCGCCTCCTAAGTAGCTGGAACTACAGGCGTGCGCTGCCATGCCCAGCTAATTTTTGTATTTTTAGTAAAGATGGGGTTTCACCATGTTGGCCAGGATGGTCTTGATCTCCTGACCTCATGATCTGCCCACCTCAGCCTCCCAAAGTGCTGGGATTACAGGCGTGAGCCACCGTGCCCAGCCAATCATGTTATTTTCTAAAGAAGCATTGAATTTTGAATATTATTTTTCTTTTAATCCATTTACCTGCAACTTTATATATATATATAAAATTTATATATAGATATATAAAAAATATATATATTTTTTTATTCTTTTAGTGATGATTATATTTAACAATCAGCCAATAAAATTCCTGGAAATTTAAGTCACTCCCCCAGAGTGGGTGGGAGCTGGCTCCCAGCGTATGACTAGTTCCACCTATAGAATGTATGGGTGGGTCACTGAGTCCAGGAACACTGAGACTGGTCAGACGAGAATGACAGAAAGATCCATGTAGTCATTAAAGGGTACTTGCAAGACACTGATTGTAATGGAGGTGGGGGGGATATGAAATCCAAATTTTGTAAGGAATTGAGGACGTGGATCTAGTTACTTTGATTCTGGATGGTGGAAAAGTCGGGGAGCCTTCATGATTAGAGGGCTGAATGAAGTGGAAGAATTTTTGGAAGGGTCAGAGAGGAATATTTGAAGTGCTTATTATTTCCATTTTAATTTATTAACTTGCAAGTTTATATAATTTAGTTTTAGTGATGGCTTTAGAGTTTTAAAGTGTTTGCTTTAAAATTCAGGTTATTTGTCTCTGAGCTTATAATGGACATTAGATACCTAAGGTATAAGATATTTTGTTAAGATATCTTATTATATCTTAATGTTATATTACTATATTATCATAATTTTCCTTTCTTGAAGTTCAAATAAGGATAGTGATAATAATCTCATATATGATTAATGTCAAATGAGGTAGAAAACAAGGGTGGGATTTATGTGAGAGAACATTGGCATTTGCACTAGACAGCTGGATTCAAGTTTCAGATTATTCAGTTAATAGCTGTGTGACTCTGAGCACAGTAAAAATAAATAAACAAATCTAAGCCTCAGTTTTCTCATCAGTGAAATAGATCTAATAGCTTCTGCAATTAAGTATTGTAAAAATTAATTGTGTATGTAAATTACCTGCCACAGTGACTGGCTCTTAGGAAATGGCAGCTTTATTTTTATGGTAGTAGCATTAGACCTGTCACACAAATACTTAAGAAAGAGTTTTAGTTTGTTTCTCTGAAATACACTACCCCCAAATGAAATTGAATATGTTGGATTATCTCAGTAAGATTATATATAAGAAATTAGAGAAAACTGGAACATCAGTGTTTTACCCCAGCTCCTGTATTGTTTGGGAAACAGACTTCAGAAAATGGCCAGAGGAGTAATGGCAACTGAATGGGAGAGGGATTCTTTCCCTGCAATTCTTGGTTATCATAAATGAAGAGTGTCCTGCTCTTTATACAAATTGATATGTCCCTCTCTTGGTTTTTTAAAACTAAATTTTAATCTGAGTTCATTTTCATAATCTTTCTTCATCAATTTATTTCTCTTTATTGACTTTTTAATCAGGAGGCTTAGAAACCAATTACAGCTCTTAAAGAGTAAATCTTACATGAGAGCTCTTTGAGGTAAGATATGCACATCAAAACAACAGTGAGATATCATTTTTATCTCTCAAATATGCGAAGTGAATGAAGCTAACACTCAGTAGGGGAGAACATGTAGTGAGGCCTTCATGAAGGATTGTAAATTGGTACCTTTCTGAAAAAACTATTTGATAATACAGCATAAAAAGAGTCATAAAAATGCCCGTGAATTTTGACATAGCATTTTCCATCTATGACACATGTATTCTCCATCTATGCATACACTCAAAGGAAATAGTAAAGCAATATTGGACAAAGTTTTAGGAACAAACATAATTATCACAATGAAAATAGCAAAATAAGTATGGAAGAGATAAACTAAAGTCTAGCAATGTGAGAATGGTTTAAAATGATGGCACATTTATGCAATGGTAAATGCTATAAGATTGATTTTTTTTTGGACAAAAAATATAAAACTAAATGTTTTGTATAATCTCAGTTCTATAAATAATAAGCACAGAAAAAATTTTGGAATATCTATCAAAACATTAACCATTGCTATTTCAGTATGTTTGAAAATCAGAATTGGGTACAGTGGCTCATGCCTGTAATCCCAGCACTTTGGGAGGCCAAGGTGGGTGGATGGCTTGAGCCCAGGAGTTCGAGACCAGCCTGGGCAGCATGATGAAACCCATCTCTACAAAAAATGAAAACATTAGCTGGGGATGGTGGTACATGTCTGTAGTCCCAAGTCCTAGCCTCTCAGAAGGCTGAGGTGGGAGGATTGCTTGAACCTGGAAGGTTGAGGCTGCAGTGAGCCATGATTGCGCCACTGTACTCCAGCATGGGTGACAGAGTGAGACACTGTCTGAAAAAAAGAAAAGAAAGTAAAAGAAAATCAGACAACTTTCATTTTGTTCTTATTTAAAAACCTCTCTATTTTCCGATATTCTACAATAACAATGTTTTTTTTATATTAAAAATGAAACTTTAAAGGATGTTAAACTTATTGAGGAAGAAGGCACCATGCTAGATCCTTCCACTTTTGACCCTCTTACTCTTTGCTTCCAGTAATTGAATTTCTGCTATTCCTTCATTATTGGAAATGATTGCTTAGAAGAGATTGGTGCCTTAAATGGTCAACTGCAAAGACCTCTTATTAGCCCTTAGCTCACTTAATTTTTTACATAATCTTACCTAATCTATTGCTTCTTTATTCATTTGTAAATAACAGCTTTCCTGAGAGATAATTCATATAGGGTTATCCCTCAGTATCCATGGTTTCTGAATCCATAGATTGAATCAGTTGTGGTTTGTCTTGTTGTGTCTACTGAACATGTGCCGACTTTTTTCTTATCAGTATTCCCTAAACAATACAGCATAACAATTTACGTAGCATTTGTATTGCACTAAGTATTATAAGTAATCTACAGTTGACTTAAAGTATCCAAGAGTTTGTTAGTAGTTATATGCAAATATTACATCATTTTATATCAGAGACTGAAGTATCCATAGATTTTAGTATTCAGGGGAGATCCTAGAACAAATCTTGCACGGATATTGAGGGACAAGTGTGTACGAAATTGATTATTTTGAAATGTACAATCATTATTTTGTCCTTGGCATGCTCATCTTTTTGAATTTCTATGACTGGGCATGACCCTGGTTTCTTTATTAATTTTTTTTTAAAAGTCATTGGGTGCCACCTATGTGCTAGGTACTAGTTCCTCTCCTAACTCTCCTTTTTAGTCTTCTTTGCTAAATCCTCTTCCTCTGCCCAGCCCTCAAATATCAACATCCTCCAACTCTATTCTCCTGTTCCTCCATAGTTTGTCTATGCAAATGGTTCTCAGTTCACCTTTGCCCAGGATATCTCCTGAATCTGTTCACTCACATGTGCTACTGAGGCCTGAATCCTCACAGGTCTGGGACTATAGCTGAACTTAACACCCTGTGTCCCTGCATACAGCTTCATTCCTGTTTCCTCTTCTGTTTTCCTAATCTCATTTATGGTGTCACTGTCTTGCAAGCCAATCATTATGGAAGTTTTAGAGACATGTTTGATTCAGACTGTTTTATTTTTTCTACCCTGTCCATTCAATCCTCAAATCTTACTGACTCTAAACATCTTGATTCTATACTCTGAATCCATTCCTATACCTAGTGACCTGACTTTGCCCTCATCAGATCAGTTTCTCTCATGTAGATAATTCAGTGGTCTCTGGCATCCTGTCTATATCCTCCGCAGTTGCCAGGGCCACCTTCCTAATGGTAGCCATGGTTTTATCATTCTTCTTCTCCAAAACCTTTCTACAGAATAAAACTCAAACCCCTTGGCTCAGTAACCAAAGATATACATGATCTGGCCCCAGTCTACCTCTCCAGGACTATGTACCACTACGGAGTCCTGGGATACGCATACAATCCAGCCACATTAGAGAATTCACAATCCATAGACACATCCTCTTCACTTCTCCATCACAGGGCACTTATTTCCATTGTCCACTCCTCTTTCTGTACTAATTAATATATGGGGCATTGTATTAGAGTTATCCAGAGAAACAGAACCAATAGGATGAAAATATATGTGTGTGTGTGTGTGTGTGTGTGTGTGTTTACATATATAGACAGATTTGTTTTAAGGAATTGACTCATGAGATTGTGGAAGCTGGTAAATCCAAAATCTGCAAGGGAGGCCAGCAGGCTTCAGACCTAGAGAAGAGCTGCAGTTCTAGTCCAGAGGCAGCCTGCTGGCAGAATTCTCTCTCTCTCCAGGGAGGTTAGTCTTTTTTCTATTAAGACCTTCAACTGATTAGATGAGGCTCACCCACATTACAGAGGGTAATATGCTTTACTCAAAGTCTACTGACTTAAATGTTAATCTCATCTAAAAATACGTTCACAAAAACATCTAGAATACTGTTTGACCAAATATCGGAGTACTGTGACCTAGCCAAGTTTGACACATAAGCTTAACCATCCATCATAGCTGTCTTTTGAGACTAGTTCAAATGACCCAACTTCTAAGAAGTCTTCTGTCATTTCTCTAACCACCTCTAACTTTCCTACCTTTGCACTCCCATAGCCACTAGTCTGAAAACTTCAAGCACTTACCACACTTTACAAGGCCTTTGCAATTTGTGTTTGTCTATCTCCCATTTACACTAATGGCAGCTATTGTGCCTCATTTATATTTGTATAATTCATGATACCTGCATAAGAGTCTATGCAAAATGTGCACTTATTAAATACATTTAGAATATAAAATTAATTTTTAAAGCCCCATTTGGTCAGTCTCCTCACTGGCCAACATATTTGCATTTTAATTTCCAATTTTGTCTCTAATGCACAATGTCAAGGGTTCCTACAGATTGGACGATTACTCCCACCTCCTTGCCATCTTTTTTGTCTCTGATAAATCTACACAAGCATTTAATTACCCATTCTGAGAGCCAGATGGCTGGTGCCCCTGGTCTTGCTATCAGAGCCAAACTGATAGGGAAGAAAACTCTAGGAGTGGTCACCAACCTTTGTCTCTGTCCCATTCCTGACTCCATCCTACCAATGATATTAGGTAGCACTACTCTCATTCAAGGAAGCCTCATCTGTCAATCTGTCAGGGGCCGGTTTCCCCCATTCCGTAAGAAGTAGTTCAAACTGTGTGCTCTACTCTGTAATCATAAAGAGACTTCATTTCTAAGAAACTTCATGTATCAGCATCCTCAGCATGTAGTAAAGACAGGAGGCAGGGGCATTTGGTGCTCACCATTGGAGTCAGCTCTGATTTAAGGGATCCATCATCCCATAGTAAATCTTATATTTCTAACATCATATGCTTGTAAAGGCTTATTTTAACCCAAAAAATTTTGTATAAAAAACCTCACATACATGAAATTGCATTTATACTATTGTTTCATCCTAATGATTTCCTTCAACAATATCTTCCAAATGAGCTAGCCCACAAGTATCAAGAGGACTTAACTGCACAACAGAACTGGAGGGAATTTCACCTAAAAAAGTCTTAGGAAATCTTTCAACAGAACTGCCTACAGTTTCTAATTTAATTAGCCTAATTAATAGATTTAATTACCAACTAATTATCTTCATGTTTCCAGGATGTAATTTGTCCTTTAAAAGATGCACACTTCTGTTCTTGTTTTATTTTCATTCAGATTGTCTCTGAGAACCTTTTGTGAAATGCTGCCTCTGGTTTCAAATGCTGCCCCTCTCTTCCTTAGTTGAAAATTTAAAATATAATAAAGTCTCTATTTCTCTTTCTCTACTTAAGAAATCCTGTGGGTATCAGCGAAGGTGCTTTTCTTTAATAAAAGTTAAATCTATAATGCTACCCGCTCATTCATTGCATCTTAATACAGTAACAACTTTGATTAAAGACAATCATATTTAATATGAAGAAAGTGGATTAAGAGTAAACATAAGAACACAAAGTCAAGGGATTGTTTTCTAATTTATTTTTACCTCACATGGCTCTATGTTAATTAGAAAGTCTAGCAGCCCGATTATATCCTGTTTACCCACGTCCTCTGCCTTCCTCCTCTGGTAAAGGCTATCGTTCTCTCTGCTCCTAGCCAAGGCCCAACAACCCCTCCACTGGGCTCAGAGTCCCAACTCCTCTTGCCTCCCCATCAGGCTTCCCTCCCTGCTCTTCCACTATGACAGCTCTCATCAAAGCAATCCTGACCTTCGTGTTGCCAGACCCAGCAGTCATATTTTTATGTTTTTATCCTTCTTGACCTCTCAAGGACGCTTGATGAAATTGACCCCTACTTCCTTCTCAAAGCTCTTGACTTTTGTGATGTTGCAATCTGTTTCCACCTTCCTCACTACTACTTCTTTTCAGTGTCTTATTCTCCTGTTTTTCCTCTGCTAAACTTGGAGTGCCCCATGGAGAAGTTATTGGCTACCTTCTGTTTTCTATTTATATATCATAGTTGATCTCATTCAGCCCCATAGTTTTGAATGCCATCTCAATGCCAATGATGCGCCCCCCCCAGTCTGTACGTCTAGTCTCAACTATACCCCAGAACTCAAGACTCTCAGATTTGTCTACTAAACATTCCCATATAAGTTGGAACTTCATCTCAAACTTGACAAGGACAAAACAGACTCTAGATATCCCACCAGAAAGCTCGTTTTCCTCACCACATCTCAGTAAATGCTGTCAACACCCACTCAGACTCAAGCCAAAAATCTAGGAGACATTCATTATTCCCTTCTTTCCCTCTCCTTAATATATAATACATATATACAAGTCTTAGGAGATCTACCTCATAAATTCTGAATCAAATTTCTTCACCCTGTTTCCACCACTGTCATTTTAGACCAAGTGGCCAATGTCTCTTTTCCACAGTAATCTCCCTAGTTGGTATTCCTGCTTCTACTATTAGACTGTCTACAATCCAGGCTCTTCACAGCAGCCAGAGAGACCTTTACATAACACAAATCTGATGATTTTGTCAGTTCTTTATTTAAAACCTTCCAATCACTTCCTGTCATACTTAGAATAAAATTCAAACTCTTTACTCTGATCATGGCTGCCAATCTTTCAGACTTTAACCATTCTCCTCGCCCCATTACATTTCTGCGCATAATCTTTCTTGTTTCTTGAACCAACTGGTCTTTCTTCCTGGAATACTCTTCCTCTTAATCTTTATAGGATTAGGTACTTCTTTTAACTGAGATCTCAGCTTCACTGTCTCATCCTTAGAGATCAGACTTACTCTCATATTTCTCTTTTTTCGTTCTCTACTTGGCAATGATCTGAAAAAATGTCTGATCTTATTTATTGGTTGGTTGGTTCATTTCTTTATCTCCCAAAACCTCCATGAGAGAAGAACCTTGTCTATACTGTTTTCTTCTCTAGTCCCTATGCATCTAAACATTTTTAATGAATTTATTGTGATAAAAATACGTAACATAAAATTTACCATTTTAACCATTTTGAAGTGCACAGTTCCGTGGCATTAACTGCATTCACGTTGTTGTGCAATGATCATAATCACCCATCTCTAGAACTTTTTCATCTTACCAAACTGAAACTCTGTACCCATTGAACAATAACTCCCCATCCTCCAGGCCCTGTCAATCACTATTCTGTTTCCTGTCTCTCTGAATTTGACTATATTAGGTTCCTCATTGTGTTTGACTTATTTCACTTAGCATAATGTCTTCAAGGTTCATCCATGTTGTAGCATGTGTCAGATTTTCCTTCCTCTTAAGGCTGAATAATATTACATCATAGGTATATGTCACATTTTGCTTATCCATTCATCCCTGAATGGGCTCTATATACTATATACTATCGGCTATTCTATATGATCTTCCCAGAAACTGTAAGTTCTTCTCTCACTATTTGATATTTGAAATAAGTGAGCACTTTTGAAGGCTAAGTGCTTATTCAGGGTCGCATGGTGAAGAAATGGGATTGTTGATGGGCAAACTTGGACCTGCCTCCCTCCCAAGCCTGTTCTTTCCCTGCTGTCCACCATGCTGGTGCATGGCAAAAGGCTTTTCAGTCTGTTGTCAGGATAACCATAATCATGGATATAAAAGGGCTTTGAAATGAATAGATAGCTTAATATAATATCATCGTTGTTAACACTGAATATTTTTGAAATAATATTAATGTGTTTTTCGAGTAGTTCAAAGAAGATTTGCTGTTATAAGATAGGATTTTTTCACAAAATAAGAAAAGCATATTTCCTGCAGGTTATTCCTATGGGCCAGTTTCTTATCCGGAACCTCGCCTAGACTAGACATTCTGTAAATATTAGAATAGTAACAGGCAAAAGATTTCCATTTTAAGATCTGCTCTGTTTCCAATAGTTATATAACAATTATTTCTCAGACATGCCTTTTTGCCTTATGGCCAGAAGGTGGAGACAGATGATGTCAAATACTTCACGTGTTGTTTCCTGCCCTGAATTTTTCTCACCAAATCCTGGTCACCTTTTTTACCATGTCCTAATCTACTTCAAATGTGCGATTGAGAATAGGGTCTGTTATTGATATGTGTTAGTCAGTGTTCTCCAGAAAGTCAGAACCAGTAGGAAAGGTAGGTAGGTAGATGGATGGATGAGTGAATGGGGATTTATTAAGGAAATTGGCTTATGCAATGATGGAGGCTAAGTCCCATGATGGACCTACTGCAAACTGGAGACCCTGGGATGCTAGTATCATGGCTCAGTTCAAGTCAGAAGGCCCCAGAACCAGGAAAACCAATGGTATTACTTTTAGTATAAGTCCAAAGGTCTAAGAACCTGCAGGGTCACTGGTGCAAATACCAGAATTCAAAGGCTGGAGAGCTGGAGTTCTGATGTCCAAGGGTAGGAGAAGAAGAGTGTCCCTGCTCCAGGAGAGAGAGAGAAAAAAATCACCTTTCTTTTGCCTTTGTTCTGTCTGACCTCCAGCTGATTGAATGGTACCTGCCCATGTGGGTGACAGCAGATCTTCCTAAGCCCACTGATTTCAAATGGCAATCTCTTCTGGAAACACCCTCACAGTCACAACAAGAAATAATGCCTTTCCAGCTATCTGGACATCCCTTAGTTCAGTTAAATCGACACCTAAAATTATCACATGATATATCTCCTATCAAACTCATATATCAGAACTTTGATCAAAAGTATTTTATGAGCTTTTATATACAGAAAAGAATTATAAGAATAGATGAGGGAAGAAATAGTAAAATGTTGGCATAGTTCCTGGCACTCAGCAGGCTCTCTGTTCATTACGTACATAATGAACTAATGAATGAGTGTTGCATTTAAGAGCCTGTTATAGATGAAGAGATATTGGAAAAAGTGATCTTGTACTTTCATGGTTGCAAACTGCGGATACCTTTTTTGGTCTGTACTCTCTTGACAATGTGGAATGAGCATGTAGAGTCTAGTGTATGTATCTATAGTTTATGTATTAGAAATGTGATCCCACAAAAGTCAATTGAAAACATTAATTTAACTGCTGCCCAAATGGATTAAGTGGTATTTAAAGTGCATGAAGGAATTAATAAAACTTTGAAAGGTGAGTAATAATGTAAAAATAAGTTCAGTATTATATTTCTGATTTAGTTATATAACCCTTCCATACTTACAAAATGTGATTTTTAGTTATTGCGTTAATATATACCTGTACAATTTTATATAAAAGAAAAGTTTCTGTGGAACTTGACAGTTAAATGAGAACATTGGGAAATCATGTTAGACCATTTCCTTTCTTTAAACAGAATTGCTAATATTTATGTCTTCCCCTAAAGACTCCTAGGGGAAAAAAACAACATTATCCTTCAAGTAAATCAGTATATAGGGAATTTATTTTGTTAGTATAATTTAAAAACACATCTTAGATAGTAGCAAATGATCTTGGTTTGGGTTTTTGCAGTTTGATATGTCTCTATGAAATTTATATACCCTAAAATATCTCCTAGGACCCAGCATTTTATCTAATGACTGGCCTTCTCTTAGCTCCTACTTCATTTTCTGACATATAAGAACAATGTGTAGGAGTAAACAGGATACCAGGCATCCATGGAAGGATGGCATTTTTCTTGGCCAGACTATCTCCTGTTGGAAAATAAAATAAAACAAAACAAATAGGAATTTGTGTTTCCTTGCCAAGCTTCTAACCAGTTTTTTTTTTTTTTTTTTTTTTTTTTTTTTGTATTCCTTATTTTCTGGTATTCAGAGTGGTTAGATAACTCAGTCGGATAGAGAACCAAGGCAGAGAGGCCAAGGAGCTGGGTTCCTTCTCCTTGTGGGTTGGCAGCTTTGCTCTGTTTGGGTGGTAGGAATTTGTAGACAAATCTTGGTCAATGCACTAAGTGTCCTAGTGGCCGTGCCTAGCATCTGTCTTTCACCGTTACTAGGAAACAGTAACAATGCTGGGAATATTGCAGTAATGTAAATAATCTTTTATATGTGAAGGGCAGCACATCCAGCTCTTCTTTTGCAATACAGAGGGGTCAGGTCAGGTTAAAGTGCTCAGCTAGTTAGTCCCCATGTCCAGCATCCAAAGCAGGACAAAGAGAACCCGTGTTGCGGTGTGAGCAGCTCGCCAGCTGGTACCATCTGCAGCAGGTTGCCACAAAGAGCCTGCAGTCATCACAGCTGTTTAGCCTCATATCGGATGGCTCTAAACATGTAAACAGGTACCTGAGCAAAATTATGTAGAGCTGAACAGTGGGAGCCGCCCGCAGGGAAGTAATAGGAGCATTGTTGAAGGTCTTTAAAAGGCTCTCTTCTTGAGGTATCTGACAGAGGCAGCCTTGAAAACATAAAATATTCGTGATTCCAGAAGGACTCTGACCAGAAAATCCTCAGAAGTTGTTTTATAAGCAGCTTCCCTCCTGAGGGAATAATCATGGATTTTGTAAATATCCATCTCAACATACTGATGACTTTGAAAAATCAAAGCTGCTGTTTTCCAGGTGGACAGTTTCAGTGCTGAATGGCATTTGAACTTCCAGTTACTCATTCTGTTTATAATCCTTTGGAGCATACCAAGTTTTTAATTTTTGTGTAGCACTCAATCAATCGTTTTCTTTTTACTCTTTCTTTTTTTGGAGGCATGCTTCTAAAGGTCTGCTGCTTAGTAAAATCATGCAGTCTCACCTTTAGGCTAAGGTGTGGGTTTCCAAAGTTGGTTAAATATAAAATTATAAAATCACCTAAATAACTCACCTAAATACATACTTCCTGACCCTGTCGCAAAGTAGGACACTGATGTGTATGAAGTAAAATGATGCACAATTAGCCATTTGGAAATGGATTCCCTTCTCTCGACCCTACCTATATTTTTACCACCTCATGCTTCAAGATGCACTACCTCCATAAAGCAGTTGCCCATAGCAAGAGGAGCTCTTTCTTTTTTTCCGAAGTATGTATTTTTCTGCTTTTACGACTACTGTTTGAATGTGAACTTTTAAAGATGGGATCTTTGCCTGAGTCTGCTTAGAATTTTCCACGGGGACTTGCGTAAAACAACTGTTTTTAAAAATGTTTACATCATCACTGGCTTTTTCCTGGGAAATCAAGACTTCATTTGTGCTAAGATCTTTGTATGAGTGGTTGCTACCTGCATAGAAAAGATGTGATTTTTAAAAACAGCAGTGTATACTGCTCTTGATGGACTGCATTAGCTTTGTACCTGGTTTCGTCTAAATTTAGCTCTACCAAAGGTCCTGAAAGGGAACTCTCCCTGTGTTGTGTTTCTGTGTGCTGATTTTTATCTCCTGTGGTGCTTCTCCCTCTTTTCTACTCCCTGCCAGGCTATATCTCCTTTACCAAACAGTTCAGTGATATGAGTTGACTAGGAAAATAGCCCCTGAATGCCTTCCAGGCACTGGGGCACAGTAAGAGTCTCAGTTCCATGCCCTAGGAGCTCAGACTTTGCTTTGGTGTTTTGGAGTCAGTTTTAGAAGTCTCTGTCACCTTATTAGACAGAAAAGGTCTGGAGGGACCAGTTTGGGAATATTTGTTACTGAATCGCCCAGCACCTAATTGTGTGCCCAGTCTTCTACTGAAATATTGTAATGTTTATCTTGGGGAAACCATCTGCTACCTGTCTAAGTTTTTGTAACATAAAGTAATGAGAATAAAATATAAAATGTCAGGGATTAAAGGGCTGTTGTTTACACTGAAAGTTCCCTGATAATTTATAGCCAAGCCATTCAAGGAAGTAGCCTCTTTAAGTACAAAATGGGCCTATCAAAGTGTTCACTGCCAATTTATGTTAAAGCAAAGGGTTTCCTAAAAGAAGGACATTGAAACCTGTTTCTCTCTGTGAGTTACTTGTAAGCATTAAGAAAAAAGAGAGCTGACAGAAATATTTGCTTTAGATTACCCTAAAATTCAAATAGCTGTCCTGGGTCTCCCATCAAAATCATTAATGCCTTAAAGGCTGAGTGATCAGTGAGGACTGAACCAAGGGTTTATTGCTTTGATAAACACATTTGAAGCCTAAGAAAGAAATGAAAACGGACCAAAAAATAGCTGCCAGAACTTAATGAGATTTGGAGGAGTGACTTTATTTGGGAAAATTAGGTCATATATATATATTTAGATTTGAGCGTGCATGGAGACCCTTTCATCTATGTTTCCCCGACCTGTTATAAGATAGTAGTGTGAGCCTTAGCAGATTACAATTTATCAACGTCATCTTTTATTGCAAAATGGTTTGCATTCACCTGTTGTTTAATCTTCACAGTACGCTTATGAGAACATAATTGGTTTTCTTCAGTACATAGAAGAAGAAATACAAACCTGTGGTGCAGTCATATATGGGTTATTTGCTTTTTCTATAGATTTCCATGGGGAAACTGATTCAGCAATGTGTTAAGAAATCTGCTGAATGTCATATCATTCAGATTTCCTAGACTCTGACCTCCATTTCTCTACCAGGTTAGCCTCTTATTTATTTATTTATTTATTTATTTATTTATTTATTTATTTTAGCAACATTTAGCACCCAGCAATTTGTTTGCATCACATCTAAAAAGAAATTGGTAGACAGAAGATCAATATATTTAGCTTATACCAAGAAATATATTTCTAGGCTATATTGAAGATATATCTATTTTATGATTTCTATTAAATTTCTAGAATAATTTTTGTTCAAACCTACATTTAAGAACTTAATATAAAATGTATTATAAGGTACTCTAGACCTGATTTGAGAATAAATGTTAACAAGAGTGGGATTTCGACAACTTTAAAAAGTTTTCAACAACTTTAATAAGAAGGGCCTCAATAACATGAACAAAAATATATTTAGGCATTACTTTACCTGTAATAGATTACTTTTGTGTAACAGCATAGATGTAAATACTTGGTGGTTATAAAATTGTAAAGATTAACTTATCAAGCCAGCATGGTCTGTGATCAAACAAGTACTAATTTCCCTCTTCCAAAATCACCTCTTTTTTTTTTTTTTTTTTTTTTTGAGATGGAGTCTCACTCTGTTGCCTAGCCTGGGGTGCAGTGGTGCAGTCTCAGTTCATTGCAGCCTCAGCCTCCCGGGTTCAAGTGATTCTCCTGCCTCAGCCTCCTGAGTAACTGGGACTGTAGGCACGTACCACCATACCTGGTTAATTTTTGTATTTTTAGTAGAGATGGGATTTCACTATGTTGGCCAGGCTGGTCTTGAACTCCTCACCTTAGGTGATCCACCCTCCTCGACCTCCCAAAGTGCTGGGATTACAGGCATGAGCCACCGTGTCTGGCCCCCAAATCACCTCTTACACACCTTTCCACCCCACCTCTTATGACACAAATGAGGGTCCAACCTCACCTCACCAGCCCAGAACACGTGCTATTTCTGGAGCACTCTACCGTTATCCAAGGAGCTTTTTATAATTTTGTTTTTTATAAAACTTTTTTACTATTAATAAATCACTTTGTGTAGAGATTTATTTTAAACAGCAGGAGCAGGTAAAGTTAGATGAGAATGAAAAATATTTTCTAGATTCTATCCTTTGTTGGTAGATTCTGCTAACCTCATCAAACCAGCAGGTCTTAAAAGCCTCAATATCCAAGGGTCAAGAATCAACCAACAGCTCTGACTTGCAGAATTTTTTTTTTTTTTTTTTTTTTTTTTTTTTTTTTTTTTTTTTTTTTTTTTGAGACAGAGTTTCGCTCTTGTTGCCCAGGCTGGAGTGCAGTGGCGTAGTCTCAGCTCACCACAACCTCTACCTCTCAGGTTCAAACAGTTCTCCTGCCTCAGCCTCCCAAGTAGCTGGGATAATAGGCATGTGCCACCATGCCCAGCTAATTTTGTATTTTTAGCAAAGACAGGGTTTCTCCATGTTGGTCAGGCTGGTCTTGAACCCCTGACCTCAGGTGATCCACCTGCCTCTGCCTCTCAAAGTGCTGGGATTACAGGCATGAGCCACCGCACCCAGCCACAGAATTTTTAAAAAATCAGATGTAGCATAGCAACCTAGTATGTGTGTTGTAGGGGTCAAGGACTTGGCACTCGGAAAGTTTGCTGAAGTATCACCTCACAAAAGGCAGATTAATTGGAGAAAAGGCATACAAACATATTAAACGTGTATACACAGGAGCCTTCAGAATAAAGACCCAAAGATATGGGGGAAAATGTTCATTTTTATCCTTAGGTTCAACAAACTATGGCAAGCTGTGTAGAAATATGGTTGGACAATAAGGGTGTGTTCTAATGTTAATAGACAAAATAGGAAAACCCAGCAGGGCTTGTCTGTCTAGACTCCTCTTGGCCTCTCTGAGCAGTGTTCCTTCCTTCTGGGTGTGGGGCAGGACCCTCTCTGGAACGGGAGTCTTATGACCTACAGTTAAATAAGGGAGGTCAGATAGTTTTGTTGTGGCCAGTTTTACACAAGAAGGCGGAGACAAACTTAGAGTAATATTTTTAGGTTTTATGGCTGGCTTTGGAGAAAAGGGTTCTGGTTTCTGACTTGCCTTGGGGAAGAGGGATTCTAGTTTCTATGACCAAGCTCAGAGGAGAATGGAACTGAGCAACAGGAAGGCAGGAGGACAGAGGAGTCTCCTGAGGCTGATCCAGAAGCTTTCATTTTGGGGTATCGTTTTCTGAGCCCCAACAGTGTACACACACAGCACACACATATATACACACGTATATACTTACCTGGACATGCAACACACACACACATGCACACAAACACACATTTTTAAACAGCACATAAGTGCCCAGTGACTCTATGCCAGTTGGTAAACTGAATCCAGCTCTTTCAGACCTCTTTGTTTCTAAACTTGCTGCTTTAGCTTTCCAGTTACATACATTCTTAATATTTTATGGAAACATTACTCATTTTCCCAAATAACAAGCACTGTTTTTTATGTCTTCTGCATTTGTCTATATACTTCTACATGCATCTCAGACTCTCGATGGTGTTTTTCCTGCTGACCTGCCATGACATGGGCGTTGCATCCAAGGCTGCTTAGACTGAGATCACGAGCTGTGTGATGGAGCCTCTGCCCTGCCTTTCACAAGTATCCTATTGCAGGGGCTTGATCAAATGGGTCTGAGGATTTCCAGTTAGTCTCCCCCTCATTATGGAGGCAGCTCAGATATCTTACTTTTCTGGGGCTCTCATGGGAACACAAGGAAGGCACCTGCTTTTACTATTACTGTTTTCAGTACCCAATGAGTTACTATATCTATGGTTTACAATTAGTTTGCCACATAAGTAAAGATGCACTGGCAATTGTGGAGGATTTAGAAAGCTTCAGGGAAAAGTTAGGGTAGACATTAAATTTAACGCTAGCTACTTCCACCCATATAGTTCGCAAATTACTTGGAAACAGACCTGAGTACACTCAAATTGAGGGGCAGCATGGTCAGTCCCCATTATTATATAAATTCAAGCAGGGACACTTTCTTCTGGGGAAGAGGTATGAGGGATCTTTTGCTGTGCCTCTTTCTCTCTGGACATCTCCATACCTTTGATAATTAGAACTCTGAAGATGGATGGATTTATTTGCACAAAGAATCCAAGGGAAGGCACCTGAATCTCTACCATCTCCCCCATGTTCATACTGTAGGGGGACCCTTTTTGGCCCTGACAGAGGCCCAGGGGTGATCAGTAACAGAGTCCCTAAAGCAAGGCAGAAAGAGACAGGATTGTGGATTGGTCCCTGCCCAGGTTGGAAGGACAGAGGAGGAACAATGATTCTGGGTCCATGAGGTTCTGATCCAAACCTGTTGGCAAACTTGTGCTCCAGGGAAGGGTTTTGTGAGTGAACAGAAGGAGTGGTAACTTTCCCAGAATGTTCAACCCACTGTGGACATTGGGCTCCTCATCTGGGTCTAATTTAACTCCTGGGAATGTGGCTGTACTTTGGACTTTCTTGATTATACCAGGCTGGTGGTTCTTAGAATTTAATGTGTGTAAGAATCACCGGGAAACTTATTAAAAATGCCAAGACTTGTGTCCTTTCCCAGAGATTCTAACAGACTTTCCTGGAATGAGGCTCAGAAATATGCAGGCTTAACAACTATCACAGGTGTTCCTCATTTGGGTGGTTGGTGGAGGTTGTCTTTTAAGAAGCACCTTCCCTGCTGTAGGGAATAGCAACCAAGACAGAGACCAGCCATTCTTTTCTTACAAATGTTAGGGCTACAAATGGCACCACCATTTTACCCTGCTGCTGTGGGGCAATGGCCCCCAGAGGTCTGGGCCAGGTCTCTCCCATCTATGGCAAGGTGTGGAAAATACCTTGGAATTTCTGGGCCGCTGGAGGAGAGACACTGATCCTGGGGAAGAGACAAGAGAAAAAAAGCATCAGCAGCCAGGGAACTAATGAAAGAGATTGATTTCCAGGCAGGGTTGGTCTGCCTTGGCTTCTAAGAACAACCAGTTTAGCCTTCACCTCTGAGAACAATCAGTTTAATTCCCAGTATTAGATCTCTGGTCCAAGATAAATGGTAGTTTGAGGACCTAGGCTGAAGGAGGGTGAGAGGGACCTGGTAATGAGCTTTCCAGGAGGCCTGTACCCAGAAGGCTTGATTAACTGCTAAGGAAAGTGGAAGATCATGTCAGTGAGAGAAACTGGTGAAAGCTGGGCAGCCCCCTCACCCCGCAGTAGAAGTGATCATCTGAACAGGCAAGGCAGAGGGGGAATTGCAGTTTGAGGAAAAGTATAGAAATACACTAGAGGTGGTAACCAGAGGTGGGATCCAGAGCCTGGAAGAATTTGCAGATGCAGGAGATGTGATTCTGGTTTCCCATGGTCTTAGGTGAGGAGGTAATCTGTGAGACACATGAGTGCTGCGCCACCTCAGGGATTTTGTGTACAGGAAAGTTCACTTTACAGTTTAGTGGTTTGGATCATGATAACCCAACAAAAGATATGTCCATCCAGAGCCTATGAATGTGATCTTGTTTGGGAAAAGGATCTTTTCAAATATAATTAAGTTAATGATCTCAAGATGAGATCATCCTGGATTAAAGTGATCCTTAAATCCAATGACAAGTGTACTGTCCAGAGACAAAGTGAAAGAGAAGTGGGAAACACAGAAGAGAAGATGGTGTGAAAAAAATGAAGGCAGAGATTGGAGTAACTCATCTAGAAGCCAGACGTGGAGGGATTGCTGGCAGCCACCAGCAGGAAGGAGCAAGTAGTGAGACATAAAACAGATGCGCCCAAAGGATCTCCAGAGGGAATCAACCCTCCTGACACCCGGATTTTAGCCTTCTAGCCTCCAGCATTGTGAAAGAATACATTTTTGTTGTTGTAAACCACCAGATTTGTGGTAATTGGTTAGGCAGTCCAGAGAAACAAATACACCTTGCCTGCAGTTCCCCCTGTTAACAGATTTGGGTTGTAACAGGGGGAATTGCCGGCAAGGTGTATTAGTTTTCCTGGCACCCTCCTTTGAAAATGCAAATACCTTGCAAAAAATTAAGTGTATATTAGCCATTCAAAGCAGCTATTATTAACTTAAAATATTTTTCCTTCTAATGACCTGGGAAATAGAAACAGTTGTGAATTGCTAGGGATTGGAGGAAAAAGATCAGAGATCTTGGCATCAAACAAGATCAATGCTTTGGTCCCATTTTGTTACTAACTGCATCAATGCACTAGATTAAATGACACTTTAGTGCCCAGAAGGAGTTTATGTAGTTTCTGAAGGTACTTTATTAATACTCAGGGAACAGCTATGGTTCTAGAACAATGTTTCTCAGACTTGAGAATGTGTAATTTGAAAAGGAAAAAGATTTTTGTAGACTCCAGTTGATTTAACATTTTTGACAGTATGCTCCTTAAATAAGTATAACACAAAACAAAATAGATACATACTCCCTATTCTTATTGCTTATATATATTATATACATACGTGTATATATACACACACATATACATATATGTATACGCATATATATGACCAAAACAAATTGACAAATTAAATACAGTAAAAACTATAAATAAACACTATAAAGCACCCATTAACCTGGAGCGACTGAAGATCCCCTTTGCTAAAGTTAGATCACTGATCACATTGTGGCCTGGGTACTGAGCTGAGGGCTAGTTCTTTAGTTCGGCATGTCTGGCATTCACTACTTTCTCTAGTGGAAATTCTGCAAATTTTAATTTGTGCAAGGATCTATGGCTTTTACTAGCCAGAAATATATTGTTACATGTGACTCTGTATTATTTTTTCTCGTTGGTCTGTAAGAATTAGAGCAGTAGGGCTTGTTAACCTTACAGGCATAAAAATAAAAGCAAATATAGGCAGTGGCCATCTTTGTTATACCTGCTGAGATCGTGCAGATGATACAGAACATGTCTATATTACTATGTTAATGTTAGCATCCTAATGAAAACACTAGATCAAAAATTCTCATAGGAATAATAATAATTAACCGCTAAGAAATTATCTTCGGACCTCCAGGGGCTCACTCACCAGAGTTTGGAAGAAACACTAGTCTACAAGGAACTTGGTTATAATATATAGTATGCTTTTTCATCTTACATTTATTACAAACATGATAAATATTCACTGTAGACATTTTAGAAAATTTAGATGTCAAAAGAAGAAAAACAATGTTATTTGCCATAACACAGAGAAAAATCACCATTAATATTTAAATATCTGTTCTTTCCCCATGCATATGTATATATTCGTATACCCTATTTAAATTTGTTTTCACTTAGCAAAACATAAGAGCAGCTTTCCAAATTACTAAGTATTCTTCTGAAATAATATTTTGATTGTCTTCACTTGGCTAATTCTGCATTTCTGTCAAAATGTAGTGGACAAGTCACCTATTCTCAATTTTTTGATTGTTTCCAGTTTTCTGCCATGATGAACTATGCTGAGTGTGCCTGTTGTTAGTGCACTTAAATAAGTCTATTTACCTGTAGAATATTTTACTAGTTTTAGAATTTCTGTACCAAAGAGAATGCAAAATTTAAAAGATTTTTTCACATGTTAATTTTATGAATCAAACATGTTAAAATGAATAAACATGTGGCAATAACTGAGTGAGGCTGCATGGCTTAGGTGACCATCAGAATTTACTCATTCATTATTGACTACTTTGGGATGAGAGCTGACTTACAAAATGAAAAGTTTTTAATATTATAGGGCATTTTTTTTACATGTAAAGGGTCTATTATTATTTTAACTAAATCAATGCATAACTTTTTTCTTTTTAAAAGGTTAAAAAATAATTATAGATTCATAAAAAGTTGCAGAAATAGTACAGAAAAGTCTCATGTACCCTTCACCAGCTTCCCCCAAAGGTAACATCTTAGTTAACTATAGTACGTTATCAAAACCAGGAAATTGACATTAGAATAATGCTCTTAACTAGACCTCAGACCTTACTCAGATTCCACCAACTTTTACAGTCACTGCGTTGTGTGTATATGTGTGTGTGTGTTTCTGTGAAATTTTGTCCCATATGGAGATTTGTGTAACTATCATAATCACAACAGACACAACAGAGAGCTATTCATCACTGCATGGGAACTTCCCTATGGCACCGCCCTTTGTAGTCACCGCTCCCCTGGCAACCACTAATCTATTTCTATCTCTATATTTTGCCCATTTTGGAATGTTACATAAACAGTCATACTAGAGCATATATCGTGAAACACAGTAACTCAGTAACTTCAGACCTATGTTCTAGGTTACGTTTTTTTTTTTTTTTTTTTTTTTTTGAGACAGAGTTTTGCACTTGTTGCCCAGGCTGGAGTGAGGTGGCGCAATCTCGGCTCACTGCAACCTCCACCTCCTGGGTTCAAGAGGTTCTCCCATCTTAGCCTCCCTAGTAGCTAGGATTACAGGTGCATGCCACCACACCCAGCTGATTTTTGTATTTTTAATAGAGATGAGGTTTCATCATATTGGTCAGGCTGTTCTTGAACTCCGACCTCAGGTCAGCCTCAGCCTCCGAAAGTGCCGATGATACAGGCCTGAGCCACCGCACCCAACCAAGGTTACTATTTACTATTTGGATGTCAAGATGGTTGTAATGGGGATGAGAAGGGATAGATGCTTCTTTGAAATCATTAAAACAAAAAACTTCAAAAGATAGAAATGTATTCTGTTTACTTTAGTATCTGCAAGATCATGGATGATATTCATAACATGTAACAGCATTTATGAAACAAGTACTAACCAATCAGAATAGAAAGCAACTGCAAATCACCAGCACAGCCATGCCAGTGGGCACAGCTGAATCTCAACCCTGCGTACACCAGATCAAAAGGAGCAGGTATCAAGCATGCATAAACACATCTCAAAGTACATTGCTTAACCCTAGCATGGTGCCAGCGAATGGTAGGGTCAAATACAGGTCTTTTGTATGAATGAGACGTATCAACCCTCTTTTATGGTTCCTTTAGCCTTCATCTCCAACTCTGCAGCTCTTCTGTGGGATATTCTCACAGCTAAGTAAGAATAGGCTGTGGGCCCTTCATGATTCTGAACACCTTTCAAACAAACCCTAGGACAAAAGATTTAGGTGTTATGCACTGGAATAAAGAAATCCAACCTGTGCTTGGTCCCATCATGTCCATGGACCTTAAGCTCTTCTCTTATCAATAAAAATGATTCTAAAATTGTAGCCAAGATTCAGACCAAAAAATAAGAGCGCAGAATTCCTTCAGGTAGAGAAGACATTAGTTGAATCCAGTTGAGGCATGAAAGAAATTAACTGCAACTCGGTTAAAGATGCAGAATTTGCTCTACTTAAATCAGGTCATAAAATGTTGAAATAAGATTATAATAAAAATAGATTGAAGGCAAAACTTGAAATATGTTCTAGGAAAATGTGTGATACGCAGGGTTGTGAAACTGAACTCCAGCTGGAAGATCTAGGCATGGGGTACCCTGATGACATAGCACACAGAATTCAACAATCAGAAAGGGATCAGCTTGTTCAGTTAGAATCTGGAGAGAATCAGCTTTGAGGTATGTAGTGGCCAGATCTCATGTCTTCGTATTAAATTTGACAGGTAAATAAGTATATCTTGATGTGGCTCCACTGATAGAGTAAATGTTTCCTCCTGGATTGGGAAAATGACCTCTACAATCCGTGGAGTAGAGAAGGGATAACATGAGCCAACCCTCTTAGCCTTAATGTTAAGCCTTAATGCTTTTGTGCTAAGTTTAGCAATACATCTCATAATCATTCATTTTATTTGTGGTTATTTATTTTTAAAGATATATTATTGAAACAATCTGACATATTGGAGTATCTGACAAATTAGCCTTGAGATTTTGATTTGAAATGTGTAATTACTATGAGATGTGTTATTTTATTTTGAAAGGAGTAAAAGACTTTGATTATATTTGTGAATTGGTTTAGAACATTTAAGATACCAGTCTTAGACACATGGATCATTCACCCTTTGTTGAAACCTTCTTCATTTGGTTCTTAGGACTCCACCGCCCTTGTGGCTCCTTACTGCTGCTTTGTTGATTTCTCCAACTTCAAGTTAAAGTGCCCAGGACTCAGCTTGCGTCTTATCTTTCCTTTCTCTCTTACCCCACCATGTCTCATGCCTTTAAATGCCACAGATGCACTGCGGCTCCCCTAACGCGTTTGTCTTGCCTGAGTTGCACCCTGAATGCCTGACTTGGATATTCATCTGCTACTTGACATGCCTAGGCATTTCAAACTTGATGTGTCAGAAGTCAAATTCATGATCTATCCCCAACACCCTATCATGACTCCTGGCAACTTCTCTCAAGTCTTCTCCATCTCAGGAAATAGCAACTCTTCCTTCCAGTTGCAAAGACTGAAAATCTTATAGTGATTTCAGGGGATTCATGTTTTTTTTCTTACAATGTACATCTGCTCCATCAATACATTCATTTAATGCTTCCTTCAAAATAAAAGATTCCTTTCTCACTATGTCCACTGCTTCTATCTTGTTTGGACTAAACTATTGTCATCTCTTGATTATTGCAAGAGCCTGTGTATTGGTCTTCTTTCTTTGCCTTGATTCCCACACAGCAGTGAGAGGGATCAATGCAATGAGAGGAATCCTGTTAAAAAGGTAAAGCAGGTCCTCCCTCCCCTTTGCTCAAAATGCTCCAATGACTCCCATCTCACTGAGGATAAAAGCAAAAGGCCTTACGGGATATAAAGTCCTATGCAATCTACTTTTTATAGAGAAAATTTAAAAGGCATAGAAAAAAAGAGGGAATGAATTGAAAGTATAGCAGTATCTCGGTCAAGGAAGAATTTCTACTTATATATTAAGACTGGGCCTGCCTTTTGGACCAATTCTTTATCCATTCCACTGTGTTCAGTAATTATAGCATTCTATGCTTTTATTTCTCTAGCATGCCCAGCCACATTTTAAGCTTTTAAGTCATAAATGTGAAACTAGCATAAGCAGTAATGAAAAGTAATTCAGGAGTTATTCAGCACATCTTACTTTGTGCAAATGCCAAATCATAGGACTCTGACGTCCCTCAGTTAAGACCTTTGTATTTCAAGCACCTTTGTGTCCAGATTTACTGCTGCTAAAGAATTGAGTTCTTGAATTCTGTCACCTGTCAGGGACTTAAATCTGATCACTGTTAATGACATCACAGTATCATTCCTCTACTAAAGGAGAGAAGCATTCGCTGTAGTTAGAACAATGCATTCTTTTGAGTAGACACTGCTGGGTATTGTCACAGAGGATGAGCTGTGGAGGGCTGATGGCAGCTCAGCTTTCAAACATCGGTCATCTTTCACATTGTTTGAGCTCTCAGACTTGAAGTCACAGGCCTAAGGACATGAATTTCCACAGCATTTGGACACAATCTATTACCTGGTAAAGAAACTGAGCAGCATTTGTTGATATTAATGTCAAAGGTTCTTGTCAATTTTAAAAACTTGCTAAGAATGTTGGTCATATTGGCAGTGGCAGACAGGGCCCAGAGGAGGTCAGGAGAAGCAACACCCTTGGTACACCGACAGGCAAGCTGCAGGTGGAGGAGAAAATGGAAGAGTTCCAAGAGTTAAGAGAAAAAGTAATAGGTGGTTGGCCCTTCTACAAAGAGGTACGCGAGTGCCAGAGAAGGCAGGCAACAGATCTAGGAGCCTAGGAAAACAAATGAGACAGAAGCAGAGAGAAAACCATCCTTTTGGTAATTAGTCATGACCCTTGTTTGTTTCTCTGGTAATAGGGGGGCGCGGTGCAAGTATTACATGCCAAATAATCTATTCTGCTGTTGGAAATTAGGGTATTTAGAAAATAGTGTGTACTGACATCATTATCCATTAGAAATGCCCCTCACCCCCACCATTTCCTCTGGGATAGAAGATCTGACAAAGGGTGGTGATGGCTATCATTTTTATTGAACACTTACCACACACTACTCACTGCACCAAGTGCTTCAATTGTATTATCTCAGCGAACTCTTGCAACACCATGGATCAGTAATATCATCATCCCCATATCACAGGAACAAAAACCGAGGTTCATAGAAGTTACATAATTTGCCCATAGTTAGGTTTAGCCTCAGCTTTCAATACATAGACACCAACCCCAAAACTACTCACAACAGTATCCTAAACTTTAATAATACATAAACATTTAAAAAATATTAGGAAGACCTTAAAGGTCATGTGGTTCTGTCTTGAAATTCTAGCCTATGGACTATTTCTGGCCAGTAATGAAGTTTTTGATGGTCTGTTGCAAAATTTAAAAAGTAAGACCAATATTAGGAAATTTTATATAACCAAATTCACTTAACCCAAATAACATTTTATTCTGATGTCATTCCTTTATTATAGATCCCTTAAAATGGCCTTTATATTTTGAAAATTTGTTTTCCTTTAATATACTAGAACTATAAAAATTTGGCAACCTTATGTTGGCACCTACCATTTTAAAAGTTTATATTAGTCTATGAGTTCCAAAGCTCTTTAACCATTGATCTAGTTCTATCTCCAATTCATCCATTTTCCACAACTGTCCTAAAAGATGGCCAAGCAGGGTCTGTTTTTAAACATTTCCAGTGACAGAGTTCACTACTTTTTGACTGAGCCCATATTCTGTTGAGAGAAAGTTCTTTCTTTCTTGAATTATTATCTATCTTTAACTCATAGAACAACAAATAATAAGTATATCCCACTAGGTTTTAATGCAAATATGTGAGGACAAACACCAGGTGCAGTTCCATCCTTCCCCCGCCGGACATTATTTTCTTTGCTTCCTTGTTATTGATGGTCTTCCCCATCCTCCATTAAGTGTTAGGTTCCAGAGGGCAGCGACCTTACTGCAGTATCTAGGACAGTATCTGGTACAGAACACGTGGACAATCAATATTTGTAAAATGAGTAAATGAGCATTTTGCAAGCAGCAGACATCCAAGAAATATTTCAGTGAGGCTAATTCATTTTCTACATGGCAGTGCTTCAGATATTTAAAAATTTGAAGTCGACTCTTCTGTTTTCAATAAGACTTCTTTCTTTTTCCATACCAAGACTTATTATTCCCTTGACTTGCTGGCCCTGTGATAGAACTTTCAAGCCCTTGCTGGGGTTCTTCCTCTGTATCTACTCCCTAAAACTAAAGACAGGCTTGGCCATGGTCAACCCATCATGAGGCTTGGGCATGGTCCACCCCAGAGGGTCTGTTTCCTCTCTGAATTTAATAGCATGGCTTACATGTACATTTTTAAAGTCACATCACATGGTTGCCTATTAAGCTTGTAATTGATGACATCTCATAAATCTTTGTGGCCTTTATTTCTGCCAGACAAAATCTCCACCATTCGGCAAAACTTGACATTTCTTCCCTCTACAACTCATCCTGATTTTGACCTATCATTTAGCCTATTGACAGCTTTGTAGACCTTGATTTTTCTCTTGTTCATTCCTTCAACCAATAATTACTGAGCATCTACAATGTTCCAGGCCCCATGTGCAAGCCTTTCCTCCCCTCCACCTCAGTGTCTCAGGTGAACACAAACACACCCTGTGCCTTGTCATCCCCCTTCACCTTCATAATCCTCTAAATTAGCATCTTCCACTAATCAATAGTAGAGAATGGTACTTTTATCTTCAATAAAAGATGATTGGTCATTTAATCAGCTATAACTCCTCCAACTTTCACTGTCATAGCCCACAGCAGACTTTAGGATAGAATAAGAGCCATGTTCATGATATTGCTAGTGTTGCTCTCAAGATTTGAAGTGTAGCCCCCAGAAAAGCAGAGCAAATTGTCCACTAAAGGAGAAAACAAATGGCAGTGTACTTTGTTCTGCATGTCAGCCTCCTGAGAAAAGACTCTTGCTGTACCTATGTGCAGCTTCCAATAAGCCAAGTGAGGTACCATAACACTTCCCAAACACCCTGAGCTGAACACATCACTCCCAGCACCCCAGTTTTAGCCCTGCCCCGTGCCTGTTAGCTGCAGTTAAACTGTCACATATTTTGAGAGCTCGTTATGTGCCAGACTCTTTCCTTTCATGATCTCAGTCTTCACAACAACTGCATGAACTGTAGCAACCGTTATTTTCCCTGTTTCACTTATGAGGAAACTGAGGCACAGGGCAATTGTATAACTTGCCCAAGTCTCAAGAGTTAAAGAAAGTGGAGCTGGGCTATGAGCAAAGCCTCCTGACTCCTCAGAACACACCTCTCCCCTCTGACACAGGAAATGTGTGTTCTAGACAAGCTGAACTTTGCCTCAGCTTCCTTTGTCTGTCCAGGCTGCCCCAAGACTCCCTTTTACCCCTGCCACTCATTTGGCTGCTGTGATACTTAAGTAGTCTACTGGGCACTTTGCATTCATTTTCTCACCCAGCCTCATACGATAGAGTTACTATTATATCTGTTTTGTGTATCAGGAGGCAGAGAGAAAGTAACTTTTTGAAGATCAATATACTTCAAAAATAGCTCTCATTGCTCCAGGTCCCAATATTACTGACCTTGAATAATCTTCCTGCTTCTTGGTTTTCTATGTGAAGTTATTCTAAACACTCTATTTACGACTTTCCTTTACAGTCCAGTAATCCTACAGAATGAGGTTAATGTGACTCAACTGGACTTTTGTAAAGAAGTGAAAGTTTGTGGTAATCACAGATGTTCATTTTTTCAATTGATTAATTTTTAATAATAAGAGGTCACTAACTGACAAGAAATGCATTAGGTAAAAAATAACAGAAAAGTTCCAAATGTCACATTCCATAGAGAACCCACCTGGAGTTATGTTTCATGCAGAGCAAAGTAAAAAGACTTTTGACTTTGTATTTGGAAAGGCTAAGCCCTGGGTTTTGGATCTGTATGAAAGAGATGACAAATGCAGTAAGAACAATACCCTGCTCACATGGTATATTTGGCACTCCATTCATCCATGATGTGTAGACTATTAACAATTGTGAACAAAGTTGTCAGGGGGAACTTGGAACAAATGTCACATTATTGAATCGGTGGCACAAAATTTATCTTCTTCCCCCAGCCCAAGTCCTCTTCAAGATTCTTCTGCTTCATGAAAAATAATGCTCTGATATCAACTGCCTTGAAAATGTCCCCTTGTTTTCCTGTGATTTTTCAAATGTCTTGCTTGTGACATCATGCAGACATTTAATGTCGAAATATCTAACCAGGATTGTTTCCAAAACAGTAGCCTGGTCAATTTTCAGGTTTTTTTTTTTTTTTTTTTTTGGTCTCGAATAATAATGTTATATGTTCATTTTTCTTTGTTTTTGTCATTTCATTTGGTAAAGGATCATCACTGAGGTGAGTGTTTGGCAAAATTACTTCTTGTTACAGAATAGAATAATTTTGTCAGCCTACCTTTAGACTTTATTCCAAAAGGCTCTTTGGAAATCTCACTACCTACTTGAAACATTGTTCCATCGGAACTCAGCAACCTGACTAAAGGCATGACTGTTGGCCTAGGTAAAGACAATAGGTGGAGGATCTGAATGAGTCCTGAGCAGCCTCGAGAGGGCTATAAGGCCACTACCACTTTATTTTCTTTGTATTCATAAGCCACATAGCATAACCAGCTCCAGAACATCTATGTAATATTCTGACAAACATTTATTGTACATCAGCAGAGTACTAAGCCCTGATATTACTGGGAGTACAGAGATGACTAGCACATAATCTAGCCCTGGAGGAGCTGATAGGCAAGTGGGGAGGCTGGTACCCCAGCGGGTAATATTGCTGTCACCAGCACTTTGGGAAGCACATGGGCATGGAGTATTGAGAGTGCCTTGAGGTTCTGGGAGCCCTCCCTGAAGGAGATAATTCCTGAGCTGAGTCTGGAAGAATAAATAGAAAGAGGGGAAGGACATTCCAGTGAGAGGAAACAGTGTAAAGAAAACTGCGGAGTCTGAAACAGCAGGTTGAGTGAGTGCAGGTAGCTGCAAAAAAATTGCTATCAGAATGCAAAGAAAGAGATAGTAGTGATGGGAGATTAAGCTGAAGCTTGCGTCAAACTTCACTTGCCTTTCTCCTATGGAATCTAGACTGTATCCTGTGGTCACAAGAAGCCTCTGAAACTATTTTTTTTTTTTTCTTTTAAATAATTAGGATAGTATTCGTCTGACCTGCCTTCTGGTTTCTTTTGCCTCCAAAGTTGCCCAAAGATTACCGTTGAGGTAATTTTCTACCTCATGATTTATAGAAAACTTTTGACTTATTTACATGTTTTCATATGTTTTACATCTCTTCTTTTTAAAAAATTTTTTATTTTACTTTAAGTTCTGGGATACACGTGCAGGTTTGTTACATAGATATACGCATGCCATGGTGGTTAGCTGCACCCATCAAACCTGTCATCTAGGTCTTAAGCCCCACATGCATTAGCTATTTGTCCTGATGCTCTCTCCGCTCTGCCAGCCCCCCAACACAGGCCCCAGTGTGTGATGTTCCCCTCCCTGTGTCCATGTGTTTTCATTGTTCAACTCCCACTTATGAGTGAAAACATGCAGTGTTTGGTTTTCTGCTCCTGCGTTAGTTTGCTGAGGATGATGGCTTTCAGCTTCATCCATGTCCCTGCAAAGGACATGATCTCATTCCTTTTAATGGCTGCATAGTATTCTATGGTGTATAGGTACCACATTTTCTTTATCCAGTCTATCATTGATGGACATTTGTGTTGGTTCCATGTCTTTTCTATTGGAAATAGTGCAGCAATAAACATACATGTGCATGTATCTTTATAGTAGAATGATTTATAATCCTTTGGGTATATACCCAGTAATGGGCTTGCTGGATCAAATGGTATTTCTGGTTCTAGATCCTTGAGGAATCGCCACACTATCTTCCACAATGGTTGAAGTAATTTACATTCCCATCAACAGTGTAAAAGTGTTCATCTTTCTCCACAGCCTCGCCAACATCGGTTGTTTCTTGAGTTTTTAATAATCCATTGACTGGGGGGGCGGAGCAAGATGGCCGAATAGGAACAGCTCCAGTCTCCAACTTCCAGCGTGAGTGACACTGAAGACCGGTGATTTCTGCATTTTCAACTGAGGTATTGGGGTCATCTCACTAGGGAGTGCCGGACAATCGGTGCTGGTCAGCTGCTGCAGCCTGACCAGCGAGAGCTGAAGCAGGGCGAGGCATCGCCTCACCTGGAAGCGCAAGGGGGAAGGGAATCCCTTTTCCTAGCCAGGGGAACTGAGACACACAACACCTGGAAAATCGGGTAACTCCCACCCCAATACCGCGCTTTAAGCAAACAGGCACACCAGGAGA